>NC_056727.1:828851502-829131502 GCF_019279795.1 Protopterus annectens | reverse complement strand
ATCACCTGCCAGGATCAACAGATACCAAAGGGAGGTATTGAGGCAGGTGTTCCAGGACATACAGGTATGTCCCACATTCACAAACACTGCAGCAGTCACTAATTCCTATTGAAGAGCATTAATGCATAATTCTTACCATAATGGTATAATTGTATTACAGCAATGATATAAGTATGCTGTGGAAGTGACAGCACACCTGATGTGGATGTACAATGCAAGTGTTATAGGTTCATAGAAAGTTAATAGGCTAACTGCCCTAGAGCCCTTGCAAGTCTAGCCATATTTATCCCAAGTTGACCCAAGTGTCAGTGTTTAGGTGAGTGAAGTTCACAGAGGTAAGGGTCTATGGTAGTTAATAACAACTTAAAAGAACTCCACTAAATCCGACAGTGGTAACCAAACTAGAACAAGAATAAAAGCCATGTATGGACCAACCAGCAAGAAATCCACCAGAATTAGCATGCAACAACTTTTATTCGCGACTGTCGTCAACAGACTTCTTCAGAATAAAACATGGCATTAAATATACTGATCCGAAGGATATTGCCAATATCCTGGCAGATCGATTCAGTGCCACCTTCACCCCCCTCTCACCCCCTAAATGGCCCATCTCAATACCGGAAGATTGCCAAATTCCAGTAATAACGGCCACACAGGTACAAAACGCACTCTCTAAAGCCAAGAATACAGCATCCATGGGACCAGATGACATCCCGGGCTGTGTACTACATGAACTACAATATGAACTGGCACCTCACCTAAGTGTCATGTTTAATCATAGCCTCACCTCAGGTTTCGTGCCCACTGAGTGGCACAGAGCTACAGTTATCCCAATCCACAAGGGGGGATCCACCTTGGATCCTGGAAACTACCGTCCCATCAGTCTGACAAGCCTTATCTGCAAGGCCATGGAGCGTATTATCATGGAACTTATAAACAAAGACATTGGCAACCTTCAAACACTGGACCCCACCCAGTTTGGGTTTGTGAAGGGCCGATCTTGTCTCCTGAACCTGATTGACTTCTTTGAATCAGTCTCCAGAGCCATGGACAAGGGTAAGGTGGTCCACACAGCCTATCTAGACCTTGCCAAGGCCTTTGACACCATCCCCCACTCTGGAATCATAGATAAACTTACTAAGTTGGGCATTAATCTCTATGTCACCCAATGGGTTGCTAAATGGCTTACTGATAGAACCCACACTGTAAAAGTAGCTGACTCCAAATCCAGCTCCAGACAAGTGACAAGTGGAGTACCTCAGGGTTCAGTCCTGGGGCCGCTCTTGTTTGGCATCTACTTCTCTGAAGTACAGGTCAACACTAAGGGACTCTGGCTAACAAAGTTTGCAGATGACTGCAAACTGAGAGCCATTATTGAATCCCCAAATGATGTGGATACTCTACAAAAGGGCCTTACAGAAACAGATGCTTGGTGCCAGAGCCATGGGCTCAAGCTCAATGCCAAGAAATGTATTGTTATCCCCTTTGGGAAAAAACATGTATCCATGAATTACCATATAGGTGGCAGTACACTAAACACAGAAAGTGTGATAAGAGACTTAAGGACACAGGTGGACAGTGGTCTCACCTTCGATAACCACATCGCCACAACAGTCAGGAAATCCTTCTATGTGGCACACCTCATCACGAAGGGCTTTTCATCCAGAAAAAGGAGGTCATTGTCCCACTGTACTCATCCCTCATTAGACCCATTATAGAATACAATGCCCCATTTGGTATGTACCTCTCAAGACATCTGCAACAACTGGAAAGGCCTCAGAAATACCTCACTAAAAGAATCACAGGCCTAAAGCAGATGCCCTATGCTGACTGCCTTAAAAACTCCAGCTATACTCTGTCGCATATCGCCTACTCAGAGGCGATCTCTGCTTAACATACAAGGCCATGTCAAACCCAGAGCTGTTGGACATGCTACACTTAAAGAAATCCCAATCCCTCAGAGATACACGCTCCAGGGATCTAAATCTTGTCATCACAATAAACAAAACATGCTGGAGGGATAGGTTCCTGACCCAGAGACTCCCCAGACTCTGGAATAGATTGCCCATACATGTCAAGCAGAGTGCCTCTTTGGACCTCTTCAAGAGGAAGCTTGACGATTGGATGGGAGAAAGGAAATTCTCCCCAGGGATCACGTCAGTCGCCCTGCTAGACAGGGGTCCAGGAAAGTAAATAATGTGGGAAGAAATAGCCAGGGAATTGTTATGGCTAGGCTTGTATAGGCCCTAGGGCTGATAGCCTAGTACCAACCTATGAACCAACCTATGAACCTATGAACACATTAAGACTCTCCACATCATATAGAACAAATCAACCAATCAAAAAAAAAACATCTAATTAGTGCTAATTAAAAATTTCCTTTAACAAGTATACATATAAAATATATACAAATTTACACTAAAACCATACAATAAACTTTAAAACTAGTTCTTGCTTAGAAATAACCTCCTGCTTTTTAAAAAACATTTAATATTAATCATGTCATTAAGACCAAGGGTCTTGTCTGCCCCTAATTTTAACTGCCATAAGGCTTCTTTTTGTTCTAAGTAATTCTTAACATCACCTCCCCTAGAATCTGCCTACATAAAAAGCAGTGCAACCAGAACATAAACCAATATAAATCAACCCCCTAGTTTTACACTTAAATCTACCTGGAACTAATAGGGTACAAGGTGAACTATCAACAGACACATAGGGCCTTTCCAAAATATAACAACACGTTACATTCCCCACATTTCCCCTTTCAGACCTATTGTATTAGCCCCTAACTATGTTATCAAAAGCATTTCCTTGGTGGTTGATTCTATTTTGAATCCACTAGTACAACGTTTGGAATCCTACAAGGGCACTTATGAAAGGCTCAGGGAACATCTGTACAGTTTGAAAAAGAAAAATTTAAAATGCGCACTTTATAAACATACTTTGGAGTGTCACAAATATAAGAAGTTTTTATTTTCTATCTTAGAACAAGCTTTTGCAGATTCCAGAGGAGGTGTAGATAAACTGCTGATGACACATGAAGAGTGCCAGCAGGGTAGCTACATAAACATTTACTTACATAGTGTATTTCATGCATGGTTTTATCACACCATTTATCTGGGATCTCATTACAATGTGCGTGTGTGTGTTCACACACACACACACACACACACACACACACACACACACACACACACACACACACACACACACACACTTGACACGCACACACACACACTTGACACGCACACACACACACACACACACACACACACACACACACACACACACACACACACACACACACATACACTCATGCCTGTAAATTATTACAGCCAAACACCTGGCATGAATTTTAAACTTTAGAGTTTACTTATGTAGTATTACTCAGCATTCACACGTAAGAAGTATACTGTATGATGAAAAAAAAATAAATACCATTATTAAATTATCACTTTAGACATAGCCAAACATACATTAAATAATAAAAAAAACATATTAACAATTTTCTTTTACAGACATTATACATCACATATTTTTTTTTCTTTATAACTACCTGCCTTCCCTTAAATCTCACTCCTCCTCCTGAACATTATTCTGCATGGATTGTTCCCACAATTCCCATTTGTTTCAATGTAATTTGTTCTTTTCTCTTTTCTAAAGATCTCTATTTCAGGCTTTTATTTCAATGCTTCAGATGCATTTGGTTTAGACTTTGATTTCTATTTTACAGTGATTGCGTTATTTTGCAGCTAACAGAAATAAATTAAACACGTCCTTACTATGTCTAGGCAATTCAGATCCTTTCTGCTAGCTCAAAAGAATCATACCCTCAGTTATAGTCATAGTTCAGTAGTCTGCAGGGAATTTTTAAAATCTGAAATCTGCTAACTCATTACTCTCCCAATCCTTATGTTCCCAGTTATCTTTTTCTTCCAGATCATGCCTCCAACATCTGCAATCTACCTGAGGAAAAATTCTTTAAGGTCTGCTTGGGGTATAAAATACATATGCAAATACTTCCAAGCAAAAATCCTAAACCATATGGATTTTGTTGCATACTTGGGAGCCATACATATGCCCTCCCATGTTTCCTTGTAAATTGCTTTTCCAGTCTCTCTTCCCAATCTTTTCTAACCTCCTCTGATTAAGTATTATAGTTATCATGCAATATGTTATATACCCTAAGTATCCCTTTTTTAGAAGCTGCTTCTCTACTATATTCAAGTAAAACTCTACCAGGCAGGTCTTTCACTTATGATTTCCCTGTTCCCTTCTCTTTGCCTGTACTCTGATATCAATCCCTGGTACAAAATGCAGTCTCTAGCCTGTCGTCCAAAAGTCTTCTTTCCTCATAGCACTTAATTTGCTCACAATACCTTGGTTCATTTGTCAGTTTTCTACAGTAAATTCTAGCCCCTTCTTGACTATTTTTTGTACCCCCTACTTGCAGTCATCCTTACTGGCAAAATCTCCTTTCTCCATTCTCTTTTTAGAACACTTTCTGCTACTTTATGAATATAATATTCTGTATTGTTGTTATTGCTCTCCTTAAGGATTCATGAGCATTGTTAGTGCAAGTGTAGAGTTGGTATCTGGTAAAAACTATGTACAGAGGCTCTACACAATTTAAAAAAGGTGACCTAACCCACCACAATATCAGCATACAGTCAGGGTCAAATCTAGCACAAGGTGACCTAGGCAGTTGTCTCGGGCCTGGTTCTGTCTTGGGGGGACACCATAAAAATAAAAAAACAATTATTTGAAATGTTTTAGTAACAGCAGAATAATTTTTCCAGGAGATTCATTTTGTAGCATGCACATTTCAGTATCAGCAAGCATAGCATGGAAGCACACCTTCACTGCATTCCCTGAATGAAGCAGGGGATTCTACTCACAATATCATTTTGAGCAGCAGCAGGATTGTTTTAGCAGGACAGATTTGATTTTAGTAGGAAGTTTTAGCAGGAGAGATTTACCTTTGCCAGGGGAATGGACATTTTGCAGGTGTGGTGTGTGTGTGTGTGTGTGTGTGTGTGTGTGTGTGTGTGTGTGTGTGTGTGTATTCCCTGAACTCCAACGTGATTACTGCTCTGCCTGCCTCCCATAAAATTCAGGTAATGGAAATGGGGATTGCAATTTTCAATTAGTTGGTAATACCAGTCATTAAAGCTTCATAGTTATTGCTTACAAAACACATATTTTTACCTACCAAATCCCAGGAGCACTGTCTGTTTAGGTGACTTGCTCAAAGTAACACAGTAAAAATACTACAAGAAAAAAAAACAACTAGCAAAGCTAATACAGACAGTTGGGATATATGCAAATGACCCCTTAAGGACAGCAAAAGTTTCAGCTATACAGCTTCTGAATGTCCATAACTTTTTACTTTCTAAGATTTTATGGAAAGATTCAAGCTAAAATAATCAAACACCATTAACTCCAGTGTTGTCTATTACTTTTTTTTTTTTTCGGGCCAAAGCCCATTTTTAGAGGGGCTTTTTGCCCGTTGTTGTATTCCCTTGTTGTTGTTGTGTCTATCACCGACAGTCAGCTATTATGCAGTATTGTTTAGGGCCAAAAAGCATTGCAAGAGACATGTAGTGTGTGTCATGCTTTTCTGCTAGGTTTCTTCAGAAAAAAAAAAAAAATGATCCTGAAGGGCCCGCTTCATCTTGCTATGATTCTTAAAAGAAAGGTCACCATTAGGCTCCGACCAGGCCGTCGAGCCGACTACTAAGCATAAGTACCTCTTCTTCCTTCCTCGGCTCCACTGACTGGAGCCGAGGGTCGTCTGCCTCGATGCCTCTTTCCTGCGCTCCATTAGTTTTCACCTCCTCGGTTCCATTGGTCTCGGCGGTGGAGGTGTGCAGCTCAGACTCTATCCTTATTCATGCTGTCGGGCCGGTAGTGTTGGAGGAGGCCTCGAGCCCGGTCCCTTACCTGTCTGAGCCGAGAGAAGTGTCTCGACCCCTTTCATGAGCCGGAATTGTGCAAGTGCAAGAACCCTACACACACTCCAAGATGAGTCTGTCACATCTGACACTGACGATGATGAGAGAGGTCCCAAAATCATCTTCGGAGGATGTCTCTTTCGGATATCCTTGAGATTCTGCTTGGGAGCACCCTGACCTGTGGAACCGCCTGCAAGAAGACCCATTCAGCCCCTTTTTCCTCAAAGGAATTTTTTTTAATGAAAGGAGTCTCTGTAGATGCGATGGTGGCGTCTGCCACACACAGAGATGTGGCAGAGGCTTCAACATGAATTACTGTGTTGTGTAGGCTCCAAAGGGGGGACCTCCTTAAAGAGCTAAGCCTCCTCACCCACAGGTAATCTACCTGAGGCCCAGCCCACCCTGTTGGTGCTGGCTACCTTGACATATCATCCATCCACTTGTTGTCCATCCTCATCTTGCATCGCTGTATGGGGGGGAGTAGAGAACAGTGGGAACAGGCGTGGCCCTCAGGAGACATGCCTGGTTGTCTTTTCGCGCCGACGCCCTTTTGATGGTCCTCTTTGTTTCAGGAGGTGTGGTTCAGGAAAAAAACAGAGGTCTTCTTACCCTACCACTCCCAGTGATCCCCCTAGAGGGGGGGGGGGGAAGGGCGCTGCCCCAAAATCCGACGCGGACAGTCCAGCGGGATCAAGCAAGCAGCAGAATAGGGTCAAAGCTAAAAAAAAAAGTCATCCAGCCTGTCCCGCGCCGATCAGATCGGATCAGACCACAGCCCCCAGTTAAGTGTCTGGCAGTGTGAGGTGACTGCTCGAAGTTCCTAGGATTTCCAAGTGTTCCACACCCTAGGCGACTGGCTTACCGCCACCTCCAAAGCATCTACTAATTCAGGTGCTCATGGCCACAGTCAGCTTGGGCCATTTCCTAGAATCACTTTCTTCAAAAAAAAAATCTGTGCTGCAGCTCAGCATAATATTACCTTTATAGGGCAGATTTAGACACAAAAATCCCTCCTCCCCTCTATCCGCCAATCTGATTTCTTGATTCTGCAGGTGGCTTGATGGCATCAACTATTCTCCTAGTCTTAGCCAGACTGCACACATGTGGGTGCTGCAATGGCTACTGTCGATTCAATGGTAATATCAGAAACTCCCTTGAACCACTTGGTTATGATTTGATACAGAAGGCAATTTACTGAGAGACATGATTTTGATTGATGCCCGCACTGGCCTCATCAGGGTTTGTTTCCCCTTCCTTCGAGGTCGCGGTGGAAGGTCCATGGTTTCTGGACCCTGCTGCCTTAACTGCCCCCCAAACCTTGAACCGGGCTACCTGTGATATGAAATTCCTCTCTTGAAAAACCACTTTTTTAGTGGCCATTACCGCCAAGCGGGTTTCAGACCAGGGCAATGGCTACTTCTGTAGCATTTCACTCCAAATAGATGTGGTTTCGAGGCAGGGCCTTTGGTTCCCACAGTTCTCAGGAGTGTTTTCCAATGAGCCCACCCGATTTAGGTGCTAGGCTATTTTTTGTTTGTGTAAGTATGAAAGCGAACAAACAAGACTGGGGAAGCAGGTGTGGTGCTGTTTTGCATGTAGAGTATGAAGAAACAAAACAAGATCTGGAAGCAGGTGTGGTGCATCCTGGTTTTTCTAGTATACTAGTTGTGGAGTCGGAGCCGATGGATCGGCTCTGAACCCATCGTTATGGATGTTTCAGTTTTCTTATGACCTGAGCAGTTTTGCATAAATTAATTATTATTTATTTGCTTATACTGTACAAACACAAGGTCTTTAAACCTAGCTGATGTCCATAACCATTAAGGTGTCTGCAAAATATCCTAACAACTAAACCAAAATGTAAAAAGGTCACACAGACTAATTAGTAAAAACTGCAAGAAAAAAACCTAGCCAAGCTAGAGTTTCCACTGTGTGATACCTTAAACCTTCTGTATTAGAGGTCCATGGGATATATGCAAATGACCCCTTTAAGACATCAAGTGTCATATAGGCTTGACTGTGTGACCTTTTTACAAAGTAATACAGTAGGCAAATGGAGCTAGATAGAATTAAACACTGTACCACTGACTATTGGAAGCAGCTCATTAAGAGTTTAGAGCCTTAACGCACTATACTAAACCCCAGACCTTTCTTATCTTCTTCATTTTATGATAAATTACTGAGGGCAACAGTCATTTGATAATGTTAGTCATGAAAGTTTCATAGTTGTTCAGAAAATGCACTTCACTGCACTCCCTGAATGAAGCAGGGGATTCTACTCACACTATCTAGTCTAGTACTTAAGGCTCTAAGCTATTAACAAACCATTTCCTGTAGTCAAACGTACAGGGTTTGAATCTTTCCACCTCCATATGTCTACTTATTGTCTTTGAGCATGCCACTCAGACAGTGTTACTGAGTCATCCTGAAAAGGGACACTGTACAGTAAGTTTACCTGGTTAGTGAGCAGATAGAAGAAAACTGTATTTAAAATGTGTGTCTTTGTCTAGTCATTATTTTTGGCTTTGTTCAGAATTCTTAAGCAAAGATACTGAGAGGCATTTTTGTCTACTCCTTTGACAATTTATGGCTTTCTGAAAAATTATTCTGGAATGCAGTCTAAGTAACGACAGCCATGAATTTCAAACTTTGTATGCTTCAGAAAATGCTTGCTATGCAAAATTCTTTTATTCTAGCAGTTTTCTAAATATAAAATAGAAACATCTTTTTTCTTGATGTTTGAGTCTTTGTCTCTGATTTGAGCTAAGAGGTTAAGAGATCAGAGGGGTTTTGCAATGCATTCAACTGTATGGTTTTGCCAGCAGTGAGCTGAGATATTTTTCTGGACCATTATTTATGAAGGTATTCATTCACTTGTTCTCAAGTATATAGCTGAGGTATACAGTCATCCAAGTGGCTGTAATTTATGTGTGTGTGTGTGTGTGTGTGTGTGTGTGTGTGTGTGTGTGTGTGTGTGTGTGTGTGTGTGTGTGTGTGTGTGTGTGTGTGTGTGTGCTTAAATAGCTCCTGCAAACCACAGCAGTTATTGTGTAAAGGAAGGACCTTATTGTAGTAAATAGGAACATCATGATAAGAGCCATGTTCTTTGGGTATAATCCTTGATTTCTGTTTTGTTGACTGTTAACAATGTGTTTATAGTTTGGCTGTGAAAAAACTGAACAGCATAAAGTCTACAAGTTTAATGTTGATATTTTAACCTTGAATATATTTTTACTTAACCTTTTTTGCAGGCACACAGGTGTGAAATGCATTGTGTTTGTCTAACACAGTCTGTCTGGATGAGGAAAGCTATGATCTGCTTTTGTAGTGCATGGTTTGCTTCCCTTAACCTTCACTTGTCTGCTGTATGACCCTGATCAAGTCACTTCACCAAACAGTGCTCCTAGTCTGTCCCTCAAAAGGGACATTTGCATTCAGTTGCAAATGCATTGCACATTTGTCTTTTGAATTCCTGCACCCTTCACAAAGAATCTAATTAGTGCTTCACTATAAGATGTTTAACTACGAATCCTAGCATGTCTTCTAGTCTAATGGATTGCCAGATGCATTTTCAATAAATGTGAGTTTCAAGGAAAGAATTGTTTACTGTTGCCCATCCCAACTCTGTTTTCAGTATGACTGTTTCATTTTATTTAGCAAATGGCTAACAGTGTTTTTGCTGTACAATTTGAAATAACAGCTTTAAATTAAATCCAAATGTTTGTGATCATTGTAGAAGTAAAAACGAAATAGTATGCACACTAACAGATTTGAACAAAATTTTGTCATTTGAGAGGAGAAAGTCAAGTAATGGGATATTGGTATGGCTATGGGGGGGGGGGCAGTCTATTACCCTGCCTAGGGCCCACTTTGTTAATGATCTGGCTATGCATTCAGTACTGTGTACCTGAAAGACTCCAAGTACGCAGTAAGAAAGAAAATGATAGTTAAAAGCAAAATCCATAATTCACAAAAGTGTGAAATAACAGAGGAAAGTGCATTTGAAAATTATGTAGCTGTAAATGCAGACTTACTGTGCCCTATCCCCACTGTAGCTAAGCTCTTGATGCCCCCATAAAGGCTGATTGGCTGTGCAACATAACAAAACTGAGCAACATTATCGGGCTTAACAGACAGAAAACAGCACTTAATACTTTAAATAAAGATGTGCAAAGGCAAATCCTATAGCTACCTACAGTACACACTAACAGCATATCACAACCACACCTCATCCCACCCAGCATCATGACAACATCCATCTCCCTCCAATGGCATTGTGCCTGTGATCAGATCCCTTCATTTAAATGTTATACAAAGTAACGCCACTCCATACATATGACCAGAAAGGCTAAATGTTTTATGTACCACCCCTGTTCATATCTGCAGAGTAGCAGCAAATGGAACAAAAGTTGCACTATCATCCCAGGGGATATTGCAAAGTAGGATGGAGCACAGGATGAAAAGCCAACAAAACAGTATGGTCCTGAGCCTGTCAAAGAAGGACTGGCAAGTTTAACATCTTCTCACTTTTATACACAGTCTGGCAGTTAGCACAGCAGACTAAAGCTCTGACTTGTTATTGAGCTACTTCCTGTGCCCAGGCTACAGGGTTTGATTCCTTCTATCTTCATTTCCCTGCTGTATAACTCTGAGCAAGTAGGCCTGTAATTATCAGCTGTAAGACTGCTGAGGACCTTAACTGCCTTTTGGGTTCATACTCTGCTAGCACATTCTCTGTTCAGAGCATAGACATAAACAAATGATTTTATAGATGCAGCTCCTGCCTGTGTACAATAGCCATATGGCCTAATACATCAAGGAGAGTGTGGTGATGAAGGGAGGGGCCAGACATGGATATATATATATATATATATATATATATATATATATATATATATATATATATACATAATCTACTGTAAGTTTTTTTCAAAGCTACTATAACATATTTTTTATGTCCTTCCCTCCTATGCTTTTCTGCTATCATCCCTCTTGCGTTGGTCTCTAGTCCATTCATTCAACTTGATGCAACCATCACTGAACCAACCACTAGTAAAAGCAAAGGCTGAAGAATAGCACTGTCATGCAGGCAGCCATGAAGGGTGATGGTCTTTCTGAATGGCCCCACACCCACAATACGAACATACAACACCAGCCCAGGGATGCCTGTACACAACCACTCATAAAGCTTAATCTGCAGCTGGGCACAACTCCTGTTTGGTGAGCCAGGGTAGCCAAAATGATCCTTCATGCTACTGGACTTTCTCCTGCCTGTGCTTAATGTCACAGCAGGAAAGGACTGCATTTCCTCCCTCTCTATGTGATGGATGAGTCAACATCAGCCCCACACTCCCACCTTACGATGCCAGTCCCTCCACCACCTTGGTCACTAGTCGATCCTGAGACGTTGAGGGTCTGTACATCTATGTCAAAGAACCAGCTACTGCTAAAGGTATATTATAACAGACTGTAAAGTAGTACTGCACTGTGGAGCAGTTTGTGCAGCAGAATACCCTTTGCCATAGGTTTCAATGCTTCATGTGTCAAAAGTGTTTGATCCCTATTAATGCACCAAGCATTCGATGAAATTGCAGAACAACCATTTCAACTTGGTCGGGGAAACTTCACTTATAGTCACTGGTAAATCCTCAGTACTTCCATCTGGAACTATTTTTAATGTACCATCATATGTATATATGAAATGGGAATGATTAATCATGCTATGATATGACATCTGTTTACCAAAATATGTGACTTTCTTTTTTTTAAACAAGAAACATCTTTATTGAATTATTGCTTATGACATAGGCAATCATACATTTATATAAATGAAACAAACCATATTGACATATTCTCAGTTATAAACATTATACATTACCTATAATCTTCTATACAGTCATCAGTCAAACATTACACAGCTCATTCAGTTCCTGCCTTCTCTCATTCCT
Organism: Protopterus annectens; assembly: GCF_019279795.1. Classification (NCBI taxonomy): domain Eukaryota; kingdom Metazoa; phylum Chordata; order Ceratodontiformes; family Protopteridae; genus Protopterus; species Protopterus annectens. Next base: position 829,119,600 of record NC_056727.1, on the reverse strand, counting down.
CCTCCAAAACATTGTTTTGCATGTGTTGTTCCCACAGTTCCCATTTTCCTATGTAATTTGTTCTTACTCTTTTCTAAAGATCCCACTTCCGCTTCTTTTATATCCGTTATTATATTCACTACTTCTAGTACAGTTGGTGCAGACTTTGATTTCCATTTTCTAGTAACTGCTTTTTTCGGCAGTCACCAAAATTAAACTCAGCAAGACCTAACTATGTATAGACAATTCAGATTCTGTACCACAGCTCAAAAAAATATTTTTTAATTATGCCAGTTTGCTCAGTATAGCCTCAGCCTGTTATTATTCAGTGTGTTAAGTTATTTAAGTCTATTTGAAGGTTTGCGAGTAATATAAATACTAAATGACTTAAACAGCAGCAGCAAATTGGATAAAACTATGAAGAAATTCCTTATATTACTACTAATGTAGTATAATAATCTAACTTACATAAAACACAGTGTTTTAGATGTGCTGTGTTATATTTTCATGATGTGTGGCACAAGTCTTAGCATTAATTGTTTTTTTCCGTAATGTAACTCTTTTGCACACAGTCTTAATAGTTGCATTTTATAATCTACTTTGATGACCAAAATGTCAGGGTGTCAAAGGCTTATCTGGTGGCATTAATAAACAATAATTATTTCTAAAATTATTGCTGCTGTTTTTCATCCAGTTGTGTATAGATAAACATTTTTATAAGCAGTTGGTAGTGTACAAGTAGTTTTACCATGTCTGTTCTATATCACTTCATACACACATATTGTTACATGGCATTGTAAAGAGTATAGATCAGTGACAGGCACATTTTATTTTGTCTCTTTTTAGTTACAAATTATTTGAATACACTAGCATGATATATACTTTACCTAACATCATTGTTATTATGGTTTAAAAACAGTGTAGTGAAATGATGAAAAGAAAGCAGAAATAATGAAAACTAAAACCTCACAAAGGATGGGGAAGACATGCCCAGTAGCTGGAAATGGATACAAAGGTGATGTTTCCTGATCTGTTTGTAACTGAGTATTCAGCAAAATTTAGAAGGTCAGCACAGCAGTTTTAAACACTTAGCTAAAGACAGAAATAAGTTGAGTTTTATTAGGAAGTAATAGATGTGCCATGTTCTAGAAATAAGAATGCTTTCCTGATAATGCAGCAATCATCATGCCCCAGATGAAATGTTACAGACACAGGCACTTCAGATAACCCTTTTGTGAAGGCACATACCAGTAAAGAACTGACTAGAATGCTGTATAACTTCATGCACACGACTTAAACAAAAGACTAAAACTTGCAATAAACAATTTCTTGAAAGGCACTATAAAAAAAAAAGAAAATGAGAAGTGACATGAAAAAGCAGGTGTGCTGTGCAGAACTTTCTACAAAATCATATGAGTATTTTATTTATTTTATTTTGAATTTGTTAACTGGATAGGTGAAGTGGTCCAAGAACCTATTTCAGCCATGATCTAAGTCATGTCAGAGTCAGAGGCAAAAACAAGGTAACATTTGGAAACAATTAACAGTTAATATACATTCATGTTAAATAGTCTAAGCATTCCTTACAAAGCTAAAGATGTTGAAAAGACAGTAAAATCATGAAAACGTAGTATGCATAAAGACAACAAAGTCAGGCATCAGCTCTTTCAACCTACTAGGCTTATATCATTACATGCTTATAATGATAATAATAACAGGCAGAATGTAACACATATCCCAACAGAAAACAAACTTAAAATGATCTAGATTGTAATAAAAAAAAATATCTCATTTATCATTTATAAGCACAAGATATTAATTAGAAAGTAAGTCTGAAAAAATTTAAATGTGTTGAGAGCAGAAAGTGCTAATTAACAGTATACTATACAAAGTATAGGTATGCGATTAGAGGGTAAAGTTCTAATTAATAGTATACTATACAAAGTATAGGTATTCAATGACAGTATAAAGTGCTAATTATTAATGTACTATAGAAAGTATGGTTATGTGAGGAGAGTATAAAGTGCTTATTAATAGTGTATTATAGAAAATATAAGTACATGATGACAGTGTAAAGTGCTAATTATTAGTATGCTATACAAGGTATAGGTATTCAATGAGAGTGTAAAGTGCTAATTAATAGTGCACTATAGACAGTATAGGTACATGACAAGAGTATAAAGTGCTAATTAATAGTGTACTATAGACAGTATAGGTATATGATGAGTATAAAGTGCTAATTAATAGTGTACTATAGAGAGTATAGGTGCGTGATGAGAGTGTAAAGTGTAATTAATAGTATATTACAGAACGTTTAGGTACATGATAAGAGTGTAAGGTGCTTATTAACAGTGTACTACAGAAAATATAGGTATGTGATGAAGGTGTAAAATGCTAATTTATAGTGTACTGTAAAAGCATAGGTATATGACAGTGTAAAGTGCTAATTATTAGTATTTTATAGCGATTATGGATATGTGATGAGAGTGTAAAGTATTAATTAATAGTATACTTTAGAAAGTACATGTATGTGATGAGAGTGTAAAGTGCTAATTAATAGTATAGGTATGTGATGAGAGTGTATAAAGTGTTAATTATTACTATACTATAGCAAGTATAGGTATGTGATGAGAGTGTAAAGTGTTAATTATTACTATACTATAGCAAGTACAGGTATGTGATGAGAGTGTAAAGTATTAATTATTACTATACTATAGCAAGTACAGTTATGTGATGAGAGTGTAAAGTGTTAAGTGTTCCTGTCAGAAGAATGAAGACGCATTCTGTCGAATGCATCTTTGTCAAACTGTAAATGTCGAAAATGCAAAAGGACGAAGCAGCTTTTAAGCGAATTCTTTCCCTGGGAAAGAAGTCGCTTGGCTGGTTCCGTCACTTTGCCATTTCGGCACTGTAGTGTGATCTCGGAGTTAGTATATTTAAGTAGGGGAGGTGTGAGGGCACAGCCCCCCACATGGGGTTTGTGGAGAGCAAATCCCCCCACTTAAAATAGTGCTGTGTGTTTTTTTTTTTTTTTTGGGAATAGCAATTTTTTTCCCTGGGGAAAAAAAAACGCTGTTCTGGCTATTCGCTCTTTTTTGTTTTCATTCTTTTGTGGTCGATATAACAGCGTTCAATCTTTTGATCATTCGCTGTTATAACATAGACCCAGTGTTAATTATTACTATACTATAGCAAGTATAGGTTTGTGATGAAAGTGCAAAGTGCTAATTATTACTATACTATAGCAAGTACAGGTATGTGAGAGTGTAAAGTGCTAATTATTACTATACTATAGTAAGTATAGGTATGTAATGAGAGTGTAAAGTGCTAATTAATAGTATAGGTATGTGATGAAAGTGTAAAGTGTTAATTATTACTATACTATAGCAAGTATAGGTATGTGATGACAGTGTAAAGTGTTAATTATTGCTATACTATAGCAAATATAGGTATGTGATAAGAGTGTAAAGTGTTAATTATTACTAAAGCAAGTATAGGTATGTGATGAGAGTGTAAAATGTTAATTATACAATGACCCCCCCATTAATATTCAAAAACATGCACACTGATTGGCCAGCGTGCATGTTGTAAATCAGTTATAGTAATGGAAAAAAGGTCTGGTCGCCCGGACTTTTTCCATTACTATACCTCTTTTTTTAAGCAACAGAGAACGCAAGATCTCCATTGCTTCATACTGTCTCGCTAGCGAGACAGCTTTAAAAAAAGCAACAGAGCTTCTCCATTGCTTTTTTTAAAGCTGTCTCGCTATGTCAAACTCCTTTAACATAGCAAGACAGTTTGTAAAAAGCAATGGAGATCTTGCTTTCTCCGTTGCTTTTTTCTAAACTGTCTCGCTATGTTAAATGGGTTTAACATAGCGAGACAGCTTTAAAAAAGCAACGGAGATTCTCCGTTGCTTGTTTTAAAGCTGACTCGCTATGTTAAACCCATTTAACATAGAGAAACAGTTTGTAAAAAGCAACAGAGATCTTGCTTTCTCCGTTGCTTTTTTTCAAAACTGTCTCGCTATGTTAAATGGGTTTAACATAGCGAGACAGCTTTAAAAGTTAACGGAGAATCTCCATTGCTTTTTTAAAGCTGTCTTGCTATGTTAAACCCATTTAACATAGCGAAACAGTTTGTAAAAAGCAATGGAGATCTTGCTTTCTCCGTTGCTTTTGCCCACAGCTCTGATGTACTGCATAGACATACGCATGCGGAGTACATCAGAACTGCCGCAGAATACCAGACAGCTGCGGAAGGGCAGCAAGAAGGCATTATACAATGCCATTATTTAAGAAAAGTAATTATTTTTTTTCTTAAATAATGTCATTGTATAATAGCAATAACCCACTTCTGGGTGTGGGTAATGCTGGATTTACCCACGGTTGGCTTTATTTGGACACTTGGGCATCGCCCTCATGACCAAACCACACCAACCGTGGGTAAATCCAGCATTACCCACACCCAGGTGTGGGTTATTGCTATATTATTACTATACTATAGCAAGTACAAGTATGTGATGAGAGATGACAAAGTGCTAATTAATAGCATACTTTAGAAAGTATAGGTATGTGATGAGAGTGTAAAGTGTTAATTATTACTATACTATAGCAAGTACAGGTATGTGATGAAAGTGCAACTTTTTCTAATTGGGGTCTATGAAATGTCACACTGCCGTAAGAAGTGCCAGAGAGGTACTGGGGATGGATTGTTACTAGTAATTTATGGGAGAGGAAGGGACACTTCACAGATGAGTTTGTATATAAAACTATACAGTGTGGATGTGACTCTAGCAGTTTCTAGGCAAATGACCTTTTCTAGAGTAGTACAGTGGTGTTCTCAGCATGGTAATAGGTTAACAAAGCAGCACATTGTATTTATAGTGGTCTGCAACAGGTTCACGTATGTTTAAGATAATTAGAAGACGACACTCTGACTGTAGGATTAATACACCTTAAGTTAAGACTGTCCTACTGTGTATGATTAGAATCTGAGCTGCATACATTTAGTTCATTAAAGACTTTCTCTACAACATATTCAGTATGTTGAGAGATGGTCAGTGAGTAATCGAGGTGGAGGCTTAGGAACAATAAGAATTCAGGTGGGATATGCTATTCATATCTGACTCAGTTATGTAGACATCATAATTGTCATTTAGTCTTTGATGGGTGCTGAGTACATTTCTGCAGATTTGGCAGAATTCAGGTGAAATCTGTCAGAAATGAAATGTTTAAAAATTAGTGAAGTCCTTCTATAGGTTTACTCTGACTTCTTTCAGGGCTGAGACTGAGTAATGAAGAAGGATATTAGCAGAATGAAGTAGGGAGTTGGGTGGGAATGAGTGCCATTAATAAAGAGAAAGAAGAGTATTATAACTAGTACAGAAATGAGTTGGTAGTGTTATTAATAAAGAGTAAGAAGAGTATTATAACTAGTACAGAAATGAGTTGGTAGTGTTATTAATAAAGAGTAAGAAGAGTATTATAACTAGTACAGAAATGAGTTGGTAGTGTTATTAATAAAGAGTAAGAAGAGTATTATAACTAGTACAGAAATGAGTTGGTAGTGTTATTAATAAAGAGTAAGAAGAGTATTATAACTAGTGCAGAAATGAGTTGGTAGTGTTATTAATAAAGAGTAAGAAGAGTATTATAACTAGTGCAGAAATGAGTTGGTAGTGTTATTAATAAAGAGTAAGAAGAGTATTATAACTAGTGCAGAAATGAGTTGGTAGTGTTATTAATAAAGAGTAAGAAGAGTATTATAACTAGTACAGAAATGAGTTGGTAGTGTTATTAATAAAGAGTAAGAAGAGTATTATAACTAGTACAGAAATGAGTTGGTAGTGTTATTAATAAAGAGTAAGAAGAGTATTATAACTAGGACAGAAATGAGTTGGTAGTGTCATTAATAAAGAGTAAGAAGAGTATTATAACTAGTACAGAAATGAGTTGGTAGTGTCATTAATAAAGAGTAGGAAGAGTATTATAACTAGTACAGAAATTAGTTGGTAGTGTCATTAATAAAGAGTAAGAAGAGTATTATAACTAGTACAGAAATGAGTTGGTAGTGTTATTAATAAAGAGTAAGAAGAGTATTATAACTAGTACAGAAATGAGTTGGTAGTGTTATTAATAAAGAGTAAGAAGAGTATTATAACTAGTACAGAAATGAGTTGGTAGTGTTATTAATAAAGAGTAAGAAGAGTATTATAACTAGTACAGAAATGAGTTGGTAGTGTTATTAATAAAGAGTAAGAAGAGTATTATAACTAGTACAGAAATGAGTTGGTAGTGTTATTAATAAAGAGTAAGAAGAGTATTATAACTAGTACAGAAATTAGTTGGTAGTGTTATTAATAAAGAGTAAGAAGAGTATTATAACTAGTACAGAAATGAGTTGGTAGTGTTATTAATAAAGAGTAAGAAGAGTATTATAACTAGTACAGAAATGAGTTGGTAGTGTTATTAATAAAGAGTAAGAAGAGTATTATAACTAGTACAGAAATGAGTTGGTAGTGTTATTAATAAAGAGTAAGAAGAGTATTATAACTAGTACAGAAATGAGTTGGTAGTGTTATTAATAAAGAGTAAGAAGAGTATTATAACTAGTACATAAATGAGTTGGTAGTGTTATTAATAAAGAGTAAGAAGAGTATTATAACTAGTGCAGAAATGAGTTGGTAGTGTTATTAATAAAGAGTAAGAAGAGTATTATAACTAGTACAGAAATTAGTTGGTAGTGTTATTAATAAAGAGTAAGAAGAGTATTATAACTAGTACAGAAATGAGTTGGTAGTGTTATTAATAAAGAGTAAGAAGAGTATTATAACTAGTACAGAAATGAGTTGGTAGTGTTATTAATAAAGAGTAAGAAGAGTATTATAACTAGTACAGAAATGAGTTGGTAGTGTTATTAATAAAGAGTAAGAAGAGTATTATAACTAATAAAGAAATGAGTTGGTAGTGTTATTAATAAAGAGTAAGAAGAGTATTATAACTAGTACAGAAATGAGTTGGTAGTGTTATTAATAACGAGTAAGAAGAGTATTATAACTAGTACAGAAATGAGTTGGTAGTGTTATTAATAAAGAGTAAGAAGAGTATTATAACTAGTACAGAAATGAGTTGGTAGTGTTATTAATAAAGAGTAAGAAGAGTATTATAACTAGTACAGAAATGAGTTGGTAGTGTTATTAATAAAGAGTAAGAAGAGTATTATAACTAGTACAGAAATGAGTTGGTAGTGTTATTAATAAAGAGTTATGCATTGAAAAAGGCTTAGGGCCAAAACCAGTCTGTGGATGTCTTTGTGGCTTAATAAAGTCTGCATTAACTTCTCACTTAAGTGCTGGCCACTTTTGAATTTGATTTTCTAATACTACCACTACACAAGACAGCTCAAACAATCATCACACATACACACACACACACGCACACACACACACACACACACACACACACACACACACACACACACACACACACACACTGACACATACTAAATATGTCCCCATACCTTACCGTAAACCTAAAACACACACACTCTCACACATACATTAAATCTAGCCCCTTACCTAACCCATACAATTACCCTAACCCTAAAACACACACACACACACACACACACACACACACACACACACACACACACACGTACAATACTTCCATCCCCTTACCTAACCTTACAACACACACTCACATACAAATTAAATCTATCCCCTTCCCTAACCCTAGCTCTAACCCTAACAGATGCATACTTCTACATAAACTCCCATACTGGCAGTTCCCACAAACTGATAGTCATACATATATCACTGCAGTTCACTTTGTTGAACAAATGAGCATTCGGCTAAATGAAATGCAACTATGCATGCGTGTCTATATAGCTATAAACAATTCTAATTAGACTACTTAGATAACATCTCCTTGTACTACTTCTATGTTACTAACTTGCTTATATGTTTTGCTATATTAACTTTTCTGTCTCTCAGATTTGTCTATACTGTAACATATTGGACCGGATTCCATAAAGTTTGCAAAATCTGGTACATTACACACACACACACACACACACACACACACACACACACACACACACACACACACACGTTGTAAATGTGCCACAGTAAACTCTGGAAATCTCAGCACACAAAGGAGTATCTCGGTAGTAATGGTGCACTGAGCATTAACTGCAAGTAATCCATAAGTAATGAAAAATCGATGACAAAACGTGATGTACATAAACAAGGTTAGAGGAAGAATCTCACAATTCAAACATCCTGACAGCCTTAAATAAATATCTACAAAAGATTCTCTCCAGTAAGTTTAAGGACAACCACAGAATACCATTATTATAAAAATATGCTAACTCACACTTACGGTTTCCAATGAAATCTGTAAATTTTCTAACAAAAAAATTAATAAAGGAGAAGGACAATCGTGGCCACATTGCCACAGCTGACATTCGCTAACAATAGGTGAGAGACTTGCATGGGGAACACAGGTAATACACGCACCCAAGGAAAGTGGGAGATAGAAAAAAAAGATGAGGGGTATGGGTGAAGAAGAGGGACACACAAGAGGTATACTGAAATAGGAAAATCAGAGGGAAAGTCAGAGGGACATAGGCAATGCTTTTTGGTGGGAATAGGCCCCATTTTTTATTTTTTTTAAGAATAGAAGGAACGGTAAAGATAGGGAAAGAGGATGAGAAGGCCATGACAACCATACCCATAGACAAACTATCACAACACATGACAGACAAAAGTTGGGAAAAAAAACAGTAAAGACAGGTATTTTACACAGGCAGCACACTGCACAACATGGGCAATGGGCAATGGAAAGTTGTCAAAGAGGGTGGGGATGCATGCCAGCCATGATGAAATGCTGAAGAAGTTATCTACCTATGTACTATCACATTAAAACATGTTTCAAACTGTGTGAGAGTCATAGTTGGATGTGTATGTGCAGTGGTAGATGTGTGTTGTTGGGTAATAAATAAGGACCACTGTACACATTGGATATATAAACAAAGAACCAAGAAGTCTGTCAGCATCGCATGTGTAAGCAAGTAACATCACAGATGAGCAAATTCAGATTTAGGAATGCAAGAAAACTGCAGCAGAAGACAGAACCAAACCTCCAACCATGCATGTTAAAGGCAAAGAACCCAGCACAGTGCCACACAGTAGTACTGCAGCAAAGCAGCAAAATGGCTGCTAAATAAACAAGTAGGTGTACACAGCCCAAACAAAACATGTAATGAAATGCATATATTTGACAAGCATATCCCATGTCAAAGGCAACACAAAGGTATAACTGATAGTGACCTAAATGGAAAGTATATGAAAGCACTGTCAATAAACATACACACACCAATGACATGTAAGAATATTTGCAAAAATCTAACACTAAAATATCAGGCTGTGCACATGAATTTCAACAATGTACACTGCCTAACATTCAAGTATAATGAGAACAAAGATGTCTGGCAAGCAGTAGCCAGAGACTTGTATGCAGATGTCCATGCATCTGTAAAATGGCCATACATTTGGCACATGATCAACATGTCAACAACATAACACATGACAATGGTCAATAACTGCAACAAAGGCAAACATATCTGCAAAATATATTATGTAAATATGAAAGTGGAAGTGAGGTGGGCAACCTGGGCTCACATTAGAGAAAAGCAGAACAACAAGGTAAGTTTATACATTACATAAGCATGTGTACAGCACACAGGGTGCTGTTGAAGCCAGTCCAAAATAGATTTAAGCAAATATCAAATGTATGTCACGGGGCAAACAGATTGCTGATGTCCACAAAAATAGTTAGGTATAAATCACACATACACAGTAATGTACAATCATTTAACATCAACAGGCATAGGAAAGTAAGATAAGGATTCCAATCACTACACATATCCTGTAATGCTAATGCTGAATAAACAACCACAGGTGTATGTCTCACACCTTGCTCAGTACTGTGCAGAGGACACTGCTGCGATCATCTCTACAGCACATCAACAATAGGTCAGTGAATGCTCACATGTCAAAGTTACAATGTTCTGTCCATGTGGATTGGACTATGAGCAAAGACATGTACAATCATCTGTTAATGTGTATAAATGTTGCAGGAAGGTGTGAACTAATGTTAATAAGGAATGGATGTAAAAATGTAACATACAGCAAATATGGCATATTGTACTGTTACAGAATAAATTATACTTACCACAGTGTATACATTAATGCTACATTGACATTTGATGCAGTCAGAAAAGGAGGACTGCTTATAGGTATGGCATACCTATATATGACCCCACAGGGCATCAGGTTTCCCAATACATGGCACGCAACAACACATTATGCCAGTGGGACAGCATGATAACTGTCATCCAAAACGCAAAGGAAATGACATGTCCTTCTGTTGCACATAGGTCATATGGTAATACACAAATCTGAACCATACCACAGTGGTAGTGCTGGACTATGGACAATATCTGTTGTCTGTCAATTTTCCTCAGTAAAACACATGTTTACAGGTTAATTGTTGCAGCACTAGCTGCATGTTAACAGCCTCAATGCATAGACAGCTGAATGTGAGAGGAAAATGTAATGCAGTAATGTGTGTCATGCACACATTGAAACATAATTGTCACATGATGATAACTGCATGGTATGTTTGCACATGTAACACATAAGCATGACAGCTGCATGGTATACATGTGCAGGAGTGCATATTTACAATCAATTACATGGCACTCAGCATGTTGTCAGCATAACACAACTGGAGCACACAGACAATATTTATGGACCTGAGGGACCAGCCTGATGGGGATGAGCCTTATGAATGATCTCCTAGTCTATCTCCTTGAGCAAGTTGAGCATAGTCTGTGCCATGTCCTGGAAGAAGTTCCCCATCATATCCCTCATCGGTGTTCAAAATACATTGGTCGCAACCTCCTGTATCTCCCCCAGATAATCGTCTCTGTTCTGGTCCTGGTGTCATCTCCTTTGGGGTGCAGTAGGTATGATGGCTATGGTAAATTGTAGGTCCAGCTTCCTCCTCATCATCATTGTTGTCGTCAATATCTGAGGACTCCAGCAGAAAGCAAATGTCTATCACAATGCACATTCCCATGAAGATTATAGCTGACATTAAAATGAAACTGATGTGCACATCTGAAATCTAAAATAAATGAATTAACATCCCATCCACTTGCGAGTTCTGCAAATATAAATATAAGACTGCAGGTATAGTAGCATAAATTGAACTTCCATTTAAAACACAGTTTGAAATGGTGCAAACATTAGCAAGTAGCACAATTATAATCAACACAATTGCTGCTAGTGAATAGTTCGTAATGCAGACAACGCCTTCCCTATGTCACTTTATGCATAGTTATGGAGATGTCCAACAACAGAACATGTCAGGAAGAATGTATCCAAAACCAGTGTGTGAGCAGTTCAATCAAGGCCACGCAATGGCATGCATAACACAGCTTACCAGTGGAAATCATGGCATCACCTGAATATGTTCTTAACATTAATCATGGCAAGCATACACAAAGCGGCATATTTGACATCCTGACATTTGAATGTAGTCATGCCCAACACTGCCTCATGCCACATTAACATAACTGAAATTTGACAAAATAAAACCTTGTAAAGATCAAGATAACATTATTATTGGGACATGCACTATTTAATAATGTTGCCTGGTTCAGTAAAATGTTCATCTGAGTGTCTGTCAGCATGTCATTTTTTTCTCTTGTATGTGTTCCCTAAGCAGTTATGTCTGTGCGTGAATGTAAAATGTAGTCTCTGCATATAATGAGTTATAGGAACATTCACAAAGTGACATTATTAAAATTAAGACAAAGTCAGATATAATATTGTGGATACTAGGCAAGCCATATGACAAACATCTGAGTCAGGTAGCCTGATAATTGGCTCAACCCACATCAATATAATGAACACAATAGTAACGAATACTTATAATGTACAATCATCATGGCCTGTGACACATAAGAATCTAGTATATGTTGTACTAACAGTATTGTGTGCGTATAACTGTATGCATGACCAACCTACAATTATTAGCCGTCAGTAGTCTGCAAAATGCACACATCTTGACAATGCTTGCTGATTATGAAATGTTGCAAACAAATGCCTACTGCACAGGTATCCACATAGGCAGAATACAAGTACGTTGTAACAAAAATGCCATAGGTGGTGTAGGTAGATACAATATTAATGCTGAACTGAAAGGCATATCACACAGTCTGCAAACAACAGTGTGAACACTGACACAGCAGATACCCATTTAGTCTGTGAATAGGCATGCTATGCCCAGCAGATTAATCACTGAAAAACACATATACACAAGTGTAGCACCTCATGCACTATAAACAGCAGACAAAACACTGTAGCCTTTTATGCAAAGCATCCACCTCACAGTATATGCCATAGATTCACAAACCAACTGTTGTTTAGGTTGTAGCCAACATTTCAAAAAGTATCTTCAGAAAACATGGCTTGATCCTAAATCATATTTCAACATATCTGTATTTCAATCAGACTTTTAAGCAAAGGTATAATGTGATTATTGCAGTTACCTTACTGATGCATGATGAGTATTCAGGCATTCTAAGCAATATACATGGTAATGTAAAAAATACAGGCCTGTAACAAGGATCAGATGCATTTCATTTAACAAAACAGAAAAATTAAGCAACATACCTCTCTACCTCTGCTGCTTCTCAAGCCTATGCATCCACTTGATGCGCAGGGTATGATTCTGGGTCCTGTTCTCCTCGCCTGAAAAAATAGAAGAGCAACTTTGAATGATGTAGCCCTGAATTAATATCAATATAAATTGGTCAGATCAGCTCCTAAAATATATATATATATATATATATATATATATATATATATATATATATATATATATATTTCTGAAGAACATCAGATAATCACAGATTGGAGGACTTGACATTCAAACCCTGTAATTCTGTAATTATAATGTACATCTAAACTTTAAACTTAACACCTACCTGTCTAGCTAATCCATTTAAACTAAGAAAGTCTGTTGTCAATGCAGAGAAAAAACTTAGGGTTATGACATCACCTGGATGGGGGATGGGCTACTAATATAGATCATGACTTAGGATTTCAAAAAATGAACACGTGCTAGGCATGTAGGTAAATATTTAGCAAAAATGAATTAATGTCAGCACTGTGGTCGCAACCATTAACAGCAATGGAACACCTTCATTCCTCAGACAGTGGGACAGTGTCATGTATCACGTAGCTTCTGTTAATAGAAACATAAAAGATGCTGTACATCAAGGATACGGTACAGTATTTGGAAGGACTACATTTAAAGATATTCCTTGGCTAAATGCACATCACAAATCACATGCATACATCTCTGTATTGCCTGTTCTGCATTTCATCTGTAACTCTGACTATCTGACTCTCTCAAAAGATAAGGAAGAGGATGAGGTGGTTGTTAAAGTGAATTTAATAATGAATGACAAAACAACATTTGGTAGCACTTTTGAAAATAATACCATATTTCACAAAACCTTATCAGACATATAACAGTCTGTAGCAAGCTTTACTAACCCTACCCTTAAACAGATGCTAACAGACTGTTATGAATTATTGAATTATGAATATATTCATAGGGATTCGCTGAATAACTAAGATATTCGTAACCATGCACAAAATAAATGTTAATATCAGTAAGCAGAAATGTAGAGAAGAATATTCAACTATGTGTGAAATAAACCAAGACAGCAATTTAATGATATGTTTCCCCTATCTGTATTTGAACCCACAGCATGCCAAAACATAGACATGCTAGCTGGTTTTCTTACAGGCCAAGCAAACAGGCAGCAAACACATTTGCTTAGCAAATAGGTACTACCTGTATTTATCCTTATTCCTGTGGATAATTGATGAATACAGAAACTTCTGATACGTATTGCCCATTATAATCTAAAGAAATAACAGCTATGAACACATAACTGAAAACATATGTGCAATCAGTCAGACAGGCATTCCTCTTCGCTTAAACAAATGGGACTGTAGTAAGAATGTTCACTATATTAGGAGGAATGAAGTAAAGAAGTTATTAATGAGTTACTATTCAGACAGATACAGCTAGAGTAGACAATACCAACAACTGGTAACTATGAAATTCGAAGTCATCAGCGGCCTGTGTGCTGCAGGCATCAATGATATATGACTATAATGGATGCATGAAATTATGTTGTTATATGTTGGAAATCAGATATACTCTACAAAGTTCAGAAACATGTATACTGTAAAATATTAGTAAATAAATGAATAGCATGGGAACAGAACACATCCAGATGAACTAACTGTCAGAACAGCTACTTAACAGTTATAAAAGCCACATATCTGATATATTTGGGACACAGCTATATCTCTAAATTCTGCAGGGATGCTCAGCTATATGTAGGATTGTGACACTTATTGTAGGGATCCACTGGCTGTCTCCTCACCTTGGCAACCCTCCACCAAAGCTCCTCTGTTTCACTCTGATGCAGGTCATCATAGTGGTGATGAACCTGTACGCCAGTGCAGCAGATCCCCATACATCATTGGTGCTCCCTCGCAATCCGGTTCCAAATGTCGATCATCGCAAAGTTCCTTGGCCTGGCTCTCATCCAATGCTCCGCTCCAGCATAGACAATCAGCATCTGTGTGGTCTCCCTCTTGGTTCAACTGGGTGCCCAGACAGGATGCAGCCTCATGGAAGTAGCCATCTCAATACTCCAATGGACAATTTAGCATAAATGGAAAAATGCTCAATGAGATCCCACTAAGTTTGCAGGTAGCAATGGTATGATCTGTAAATATATGAAAATCGATATTTAAGAGTGGTGTATATGTCATGTTATTAGATCAGTGGAAGATAATGGGAATGTGCTACATGTTTCCATTTATCAATAACTACTGGGTACTTGCCTGGAGCACATGCCCATTACGCTGAGGTATTAGTTAATGCACCAGTTTCTGAGAACTTACACAGACATGCTCAAATGGGATTCTAAAACCTGGAATTTTAAGGATCCTCATTAATTATGTATCGGTCAAACTGTACTTAAAGATGTGTGCACATTAGGTGCTCTTACTTTCAGTGATACCCGAGTCATAGGTAGCTGATAAGATAAATTGCCACCTGCTAGCATTTCTGTTTTGGGGAACTTTACTTCTGTTAATTGCACCTGCTTAGAGTTATTTTTATTGAAAATATGTGCTTTAAGACAAATTCTTGTAACTTAATGGAGTGCTGTTTGATTTACCTTTATGCATACAGGTGTTGCCATCTGCATTAAAGGCATGCATTAATTTCCCATATGCAGTTGTACAGACATATTTACATAGCAAAAGTGAACAGCACATAAAGATGGATTCACGGATCGTCCATGTGGCATATGGTTAATTCCATACACTGGTGGTGTACTTATGGATACCTACAGATTCTGATATTTTCCATATGTACTATGTCCTATTCTTGTTATGGATGTTTCTTCATTGATAGTTCTTAACACAAGTATTATAACCAGTGTCTCAATATAAGAAGGATTCATATTCTCTGTGGTCTGCTTACAGATACTGAAGTTTTCTGATGTTTTCTGTTAGTTGTTCAATTGATAATTTGTGTAGTATTTTAATGGGCAATCCATGCAGACTCCTGTGCCATGATGCTGTTGTCTTTAGGCTTCCATTCAACAAATATGTAGTGCATCCCTCCCAACAGTCCCGAATTACTTGTATTATATCGAGTTTTGGGGTCAAAAAATGGGGTGCCACGATTCCCGAGTGGCACCCCTTCATTTCCAATGTTCCCAGCATTTGTTTTTTTAATTTTAAATTATTCCACATTTTGCTGACATCATCTTGTGTGGGCGATGATGTCAGCTGTATCAGCCTGTCAGAACTCAGTTCTTGTATACGTCGTGCACGCATTCCCTGGCAGTATTATTTTGAATGCACGCGAGCGGGAAGGACATGAGTAACAAATACATTTTGGATTCTGGCTGCCTGCGAGAAGACACACTTCAGATGGATTATTATGGATCTGGCTGCCTGTGAGCGGGATAGACATAGAGGAGAGGATTAGTTCAGGTCCCTAACAACCCTCTTGCTTTGACTTTTGGGCATCCAACCTTAGAATTTCGCAGTCAGCGATATTTGATTTGGAAGCTGGTCTGTAGAGCTGGGATAATCCGCTAACGTATTCTGCATCATTATTTGCTGGTGGATTTGCAATGCGCTTGTTTACCTGAAGGAGCTACAGAAAGCAGGGTAAATGTATGACTTGGTCCGGTGGATTGTATATGTATTGCTCCCATGTTCCACTCCTGTGTCATAACCTGTACCCTGTGTGTCATAACCTGTACTCCTCTCTTCTTATCTGTTACTGTTGTTTCTTTCTCTAGTACTTTCTCTTTTCTAGTTGTGCTTGAGCATCAGTGCCTCATATTAGTGCCTTTTGCTGTGTTTACTATTCGTTTTCACCCTAAAGCTACTTGATTGTATGTAGACATTTCTTTTTTTTTCATTCTTGTTTCCAGGTACCTTTCTATCTGTCTGTATATTAGCATTGAAGAGTAGTGGCGTTTGCAGCAGGGGAGATTTCTAACACTGTAAATGGGTTGAAATACGCTACAGAGTAATATACCAAGCTAAGCATTTAATGAGCATGTTTTGTGATTGATGAGTAAAGTCCACCACTGTACACAATAACAGAAAAAGCAAACAGTTTAGTAAGACTGCACAATGAAAGACAACACAGTTAAGAATGTGTAACCATATTGTGGGGGGGTCCCTTGTAAAACTTGTAAAGTAGACTTGAAAGTGTAAGTGTATCTTGTTTTGTACAATTTGCTCTGAAATGGTAGATCTAGTATTGTTTTAGGCAATGACTGAAATTAGTCCACTTGGTATGTATGCAAGCTGTGAATTTGAAAGGTCTGAAGATTTGCCGAATATTCAGGTGTTATAATATTAGTAATAATGTGTTTGTACATTACGTGTGAAGAAGTTAGTTCTTTGTGTTTCTATGTAGTACAGCTTGCTCTCAGTATAGAACATCCATTTTAGCAGTAATCAAGATAATATAATAGTTGAAAATCTGTTGCTTCTTTAAGATGAGCTGTGAAAGAAAACAACTAAATGAATGGATTGTGTCAGTTTTACTCTAGCTGCTCTATAGTTAGTTTAGTTACTGTATACAAATTTAGCTGGAGGGTTGCCAAGAAATCACTGATTTCCCATAGTGACTGTGATATACTTCCTAGCAAACCTCTCAACCTGCAGACATTGAAAATGGGTACACAGGTCCTTGAAAAGTAGGTACATGATCCAGCCAAAAGTCTGGACATCTAATTAGCATAACATTTGAATACCAGAGAGTGGATAACTCTCCCCTCTCCCAGTAGGAATGCGGAGTAGTACTCAGTAACATGTTTAAAAACAGAATGAGAAAAATTATGGCAGATATGTCAGTGAGGCAGTATAAAAGCTGAAGACTTTAATGAAGAGCGTATTGCAAACCACATGGTCATTTATTTTTATTTCTGAAAAAGGGATATGTAAGATGTGCTCTTTTTCTGTGTGTGTGTGTGTGTGTGTGTGTGTGTGTGTGTGTGTGTGTGTGTGTGTGTGTGTGTGTGTGTAAGTAGACTTTTAAAATGGATCATGGAAATGTTCTGAACTGGGCAGGCAGTTTTGTAATTAGTGGTTCGTGCATTTTGTTTTATTGTTCATGCATTTTTTTCATTGCCTACTGGAAAAATGTTCAAACAATAAATTTAAAATGCAATTGTGTGTCTGTGGAATTAGACTTTTATGATGGAAATGTTCTGAATTGGGCAGTTTTGTCATTATTGGTTCATTTATTTTGTTTCATTACCTACTGGAAAAATGTTCAAATAATAAATTAAAAATGCGCTCTAAGTCAGACAAGTGTGCTGTATTATAGAAGGAATATACTTTAATAAAATCAGGAACGTGTATCAAAGAGCACAAGTATGTTTCTTGTTTTGTGTGCAAGGGGCCTATGATTTGAAAATGGCCCAAAGGTAATCTTTATCCACCACTGGCCAGATGCATTTTCTTTGGATGTGGTGTGGGTTTCAGTGCTGTTTCAATGAATGTGAGTTTCAAGGGCAGGGAAGTTTTAATGCCAAGTCTATTTTCATTGTGAGACAGTATTGCTTTGTTTAGCAGATGTCTTAGTGTTTGTGCATTGTGTTCAAATGTAAACATAAAATCCAAATAATCATTGTAGAAGTAAAGCTTATGCAAATATTAGTGTTTATGGTAAATAGGGTGAAATAGCCAGGTAATGGGACATTGGAATGGCTGCAGGGGGACTCTGGTGGCATATTTTGGTTGTATGTTCTTCAGTTTGCGTTTGAAAGTTGGTATCCCACAATTCCATTGGAGTGGGTGGGGTTACATAATTATGTATGCAAATTTTATGTTAAGCAGTGTACAGATTTGTACCTATTTTTCATGAGCCTTGTTCAGATTTGTGATATTTCCAGGTTGAGAGGTATGAATCCTGCCCATTATATATACACCCAGGTCATGGCTGAAGAAGGTCTTTGGACCAACCCACTTATCCAGCTAAAATAAATTAAAACAAGAGGTGAAGGATTTATTTTTTTAGATTATATGTTTGCATTATCTATGAAGTCCACCACAGTGTTGTAGATGAATATTATGAAAATAAATATAGGAGGGTGTAGGCTGCTGGGCAAAGTCTATGTCTGCGTGCTGGAAAGGAGAATTCGTATAACGTCCAAGCATCTAGGACAATGTTGATTGTGTTTAAGTCATGGAAAAGTGAATCAATTCTTTCTTCCTGCAGAAATATTAAAATGTGTTTTGTTTTAGTTTGTAGCACTGTTTGGTAGACACAGAGAATGAATATGATGCCAAAATGTCTTATGGGAAGTACTGTAACCATGCAAGAGCTTGGGATCCTGCTGTGCCATTCAATCCCTGTAATCTCAGAGCAAGAGTTGTTTTATTCAGGCATAGCTGGTGATTTCAAGGCAAGAACAGGTTGCAGAGAGTAACTGATTGGGTGGGGCTAACTGGAATGGGGTATGATGACATTAGGGAGGGGTCAACTTTGAGCTTGGTTATACTTTTAAAATAACTACTTACAGACCACTCCACAGCCTAAGTAGGAGAAATATATGTGAGTTTTAGTTTTTGTCTAAACACAGCTCATAAATATATAGTTTGAGCTTTTGTTGCATATCCCATCCTGTGCATAATTTATATATCCCCCAGTAGAAATAAATGATGTTGGATGATGTCAGGAAGTGAAGGCCAGTATACTCCTGCATTTGGTATATATGTATTAAAGGCCAAATCTCAGTTTCTCATTGAGAGTTCAGAGCAATTACAAGTAAATTATAATAGAACATGTATGGACAAAATGGCAGCACAGTGGCACAGTGGATAGTGTTGTTGCCTCACAGCAAGAGGTTTCCTGGTTTGATTCTTTGCTGGGGTGCCTTCTGTGCAGAGTCTGCATGTCCTCCCTTTGTTCATGTGGGTTTCCTCTCACATTCCAAAAACATGCAGTAGGTAGATGGGACACTCTAAATTGGCCATAGTTTTGGGTGTGTGTATGGGTGTTTGGTGTGGATGAACTACTGTGGCAGGACTAGCAACCTGGCAGTATAAACTATGGCACTAAATGATTGTCACTATTGAAGTGATGCCCTGACCCCATATTGTAAAAAAGGGTTGTGGGTGGATGGATTTAGGAACAAAATGCACCTAAGACTTCAGTTCTGTCCTCAGGGATTGAAATACAGCTCAACAAATAATTTTACCTCACTGGTAATTCTGGAGATAAATATGCAATGTTTTCCTTTAAATATAACGGCAACAAACAATAAGGACATAATCTAGAAACGAGCTCCATTCTTCCACCCTGCGAAAAATCTATATACTCGTATATCACACCTAATGAAAACAGAGTATAATGTAACTAGGTAGAATGACATATTCTATTAGTCATACAAGTCTATTGGTAAAAGTTACCAATACAAGGTTTTATACTGGAAACATTTTGATATTTAAAAATATATATTTTGAACAACAGATCTGGATTTTCAGTTATAAACTGTACATACGTTGAGCCTTTAGATACAGAAGTACTAGAACTGTAGGTCTAATACCCATAGGCTTCATTTGCACAATGTGTGTTTTTTTCCTAACACATTTCCAACCTTCTATTAGTTAAACTGTGAGATGCACTACTTTTAGAGTCCACCAGTTCATGTAGGTTTAATTCAGTGCCCTAAAATAATCACACTAAGAAAATGAAAAAATGTTTCTTTATCATTCAGCAGACTCGGCACAGCAGTCTTGAATATTTTTTTTATATTTGTAAGCACATAGCCTTCTAGTCAGTAAGCACCTCCTGATATGTAATTCTTCACATTTAGAAACTGGCTAGCTCTACATTGTGGGTACGACTTGGCCTGAGACATGCACATCGAAAGCATTTAATAATAATCAGTACTTATCAAACTGTCCCTCCATTAGAAGTTGATTTTCATCTATATACTCTCTTTTTTTCAGTGTACTTGTATTCTAGTTTAAAAAATGTAGGTGTTTCAGACTTCTGACTGAAGTGTGCCAAATAAATGATGGGAGAGGTTCACCTATGAATTACTGAGAAAGCTGTGGTTTCCAAATGCCAACTCCATTAGACTGATATCTCCTTATGATGAGAGCGCAGGAGATTGAGTAACACTTCCTTGATTGCTGGGTTGTTGCAGGAGTGATCTGCCACCTTCCCAAGCAAGCCATACTTCCTCCCATTCCCAGATGACTTAGCTTCCCTTTGCTGTGCAGTACAGTGTATTACACACAGCTGCACACCAACAGCAAGTAGAGGATGGGAGAAGTGCTTCCCAAAATGTATGCTGCCCTAACATTATATGGCACAAGCCAGAGTAGCTGACAAAAGCATACCCTATGGAGGTATGATTCTGCTGCATTGGGCAGCACTTGATGGGCTTGCCCCATTCATCCCTAGTGCACATGCTGATTGTGCTGAACACTTTGTTCAGTTTCTTGCACATTTTGTGGTGTTCAGGCAAAGCAATGAAGACGTTAAGATATGTCACTTTCCTACTTTATATCCTTCACAGGTTTATGCCACTCAACCTCTCATCTCAAGAATCAGGAACAAATTGCAAAGCATTGGGGGAAGGGCCAACATCAGAGACAGATTTCAGAATTGCTACCGCAAACAGGCAGACCTGTGGTTATGGTGGTGAGAGGGGCACAAGCTCTCACAGTGTGCAATACCATAATTGCTGGCATTCATTCCGTGCCTAGTCACATATATGGTATCTTTGGCGTTTTCAATGATGGTGATTCTAACATTTGTATTCCTTCCTTATCACATTCAGTTCTTATTTATTTATTTATGTATTTATTTATTTTGTCTTTCTACTTAACTTTTGAACTACAAAGGAGATTTTTTTAACTCTTTTTTGAGGGGGTCAGTCTGTGGCACTGACCAGGGAGGCAATTTACCTAGTTACTGTTCTGCTTGCTACACTAACAGCCTTTGCATTAGCATGCAATTTCAGGGAAGATGGAACTTAGCACTCACATGTCTGTCATCATTTATTGATTACCATCCTCATTGTTATAACAGACAAATACATATTTTATGAGGAACAAATTACAAATAGAATACAATAAGCTGGACATGCAGAGAAATTATAGATAGTTGAGCGGTACCTCAGAAATGCACATTAATTAATAATTTGTTCTATCATGTGTGAGCATGCCAGAACAAAATTTTATAACTGTTCCTAGTTTTGACCATTTGTCCCTACTTCCTGTACTCAAAGATTGAGAGGCATGCTGTTCTAGATTACATCAGCAGCCAAAAGATGAAAACTTTTTTTTGCTCCCTTGTTTAGCAACATGCAGCCATAGCCTCAGTGAATGTAGCTGCTTGGGCATTTACACTCGCCCTTTTCTAATACAGGCACTTGGTTCTCAGTGATAGATAGGGAAGATGATGGGTAAGGTGGTTTTGGTTGTAAAGGCACAAAAGAGACATATCTATTTAAAATGGCTGCAGTCAAGTTTTGTAAGATTGTGCAGTAGTCTACAACAATGTAATAACAGCTATGTATGACAAATTGTGCCGTAATATAATTTATATAGACTTAATTTTAGCATTTGATAGGGTCCTACACAAAACACTGACTAGTTAGGAAAAACTAGGCATTGATGTACTCATTATAACACAGATAGCTACATGACTTTCAAATAGAACATGACAAGTATCATAAAGCATTTGGGCAGGTGAAATTCAAGGTTACAGTCAGGGTGTCCCACAGGGCTCTGTCCTAGCTCAATACTTGTTTAGACTGTACCTTTCAGCATCATCAGTAGTACCCTTTAACTGCAAAGCATGTGACTGCAAGGCTTTCCTGAAGCTAGTGAGGACAGTGGAAAAAGCCATTGGTTCCTCGCTTCCATCCATGGATGATCTGCATGAGTCTCGGTGTGTGGGAAGAGCTAGGAAGATAATCAACCATCTCACTCACCCTGCCCATGGCATGTACTTCCGCCTTTCCTCAGGCAGGCTGTATCGCAGCTTACACTGCAAAACATCTAGACTGAAGAGGAGCTTCGTTCCCCTATCCATAAGGCTGCTGAACTGATGAAGTACAATATTCTAAGCAGTCACAATGTGAAGTCATAGTATTGCAATACCTACTAGTATAATACTTTCTAATGTCTTCCTGTCCAATTGTGGTAATTTATTGTGTTGTTAATATTTTAATTATTACTGTATGTGCATTAGTCATGCTGTCATTCAAACTATGTGTTTATTGTTATGGCTTGCAAGGGAACCAAAGCAACATAATTTCATTCAGCTTGCACTGCTGTGTATATCTGATTGATAATAAAGTTTACTCTGACTTTGACTTTTTCCCATTTTTCTACATGGAGTCGGGGTATTGTGTTAACTGTCGCCATCTCTATTGATTCAGTGCCACAGTCCTGCCTTCTTCAACACTCATGCCTCACTGTCACAGATCTTCTCTCACACAATCCATCCACTTGTTTGCTGGATGCCCTCATTTCCTCTTACTTTCTTAATGTCTGTACTAAATCTTCTTCACCAGATTGTCTTCTGCTTTTCTACATGTGTCTGAACCACTGTAATCTGTTCTCTTTTTTTAATGTTTTTATTGATTATAACAGATGAATAGCACATTTTAACAAGATAAAAACTGTAGAAATAAAACATTTAAAAAAACAAATAAAATAAACCATAACACAAACAACTGTTTACAGAGGTGCCTACTATATGTCTTGCATTATAAATATGCTTGACATACATAAGAGAAAAAAAATCCATGTTGCTAACCAGGTTATGGCTGTTTGTTTAACAGTGTGTTGAGTTTCAGCCAGCTGTTGTATGAAGTGGTAATTCTAGTTGCTCTTGTCTTGATTGTTAAAAGCTGATAACAACAAATGTCAGCTGCAGTATCTATACTATTCTTTCACAGCTTTTACCCCATTATAACAATCTTACCTCCCTTCGCTCCTCTTCTAAACTCTTGACCAAACCCATAAAAGCTCACAACTTAGCTGGTGACTCACTATTCACTAATACCACAGGCCGAGTATGGAATTTACTACCTAGGGATATAACACTAATCATATCCCTACCCCTCTTCAAACAACAAATCAAACTGTACTTCCAAAATCACTGGCTTTGCTCATGTAGTACACCTGACTAACTTCTCCCCCCCTCCTGACCTTTAACCTCACCTTGTGCTTTATATCTAGCATATACCTTTCCTTTCCCTTGAAGTCACTCTATGTTCTGACCTATCTCTCTTACCTCTCCCATATCCTCATGTTTGTCTTTCTTTTTCTCTCATCTCTTGACTTCTATTCTCTTCCCTATCCTCTCACATTACTTTTTTCCTCCTTCTTCTCCTCCCACTTTTTATTTTATTTCTTATTGTAGTAGGAGCCATATGGCATAGCCTGTTTGTAATTATTAAGAAGCCCTTGAAACTGTCCTATCTCTAGTCAGGACTTTTAATGATGGCGTGCCTTACTTTTTGTGAATTTTATCACCAAGTTTATTATTATCAATTTGTATTTGTTTTATTACTAATGTTGTCTTACTTTTATTCTTTGTGTTTATTAATAGTATGTCTCATTGTTATGTTCTATGTGGAGCTTTTCTCCCCGGGCCTCTACTGAAAATGGAAATATATCCAGCTAGACTAGCCCAGTCAACAAATGTAA
Organism: Protopterus annectens; assembly: GCF_019279795.1. NCBI lineage: Eukaryota > Metazoa > Chordata > Ceratodontiformes > Protopteridae > Protopterus > Protopterus annectens. The sequence continues at coordinate 829,095,239 of NC_056727.1, read as the reverse complement.
AATAAAATAAATAAATAAATAAATTCTTTCAGTGTTGGAGTTTGTTTATTTTTCCGGTTCTTTGTGATTATTTCCTCACAATAGATAGGATGCTCCAAAGAAGTGGATCATTTATTTTCTTGACACAATCAGGTATCAATGTTTTTAATAAGATTAATGGTTTGGTTAGAATGACATTTTCATTAAATAAAGCCTGCAAAAATTATTAATGCTATCCCAAAATGGTCTAATAACGTCACAATCATAAAACATATGTTGGCAATCTGTTTTGACATTTGTATTACATCTCCAACAAACTACTTTTCCCTTGCACATTAATTCTGTTCTATGTGGTGTTATGAACATTTTATGCATACATTTCCATGAAAACTCTCCACTTTATAGAAGGTGTGGTATGCTTTGATGATGTCAACATATGTTTTATACTTTCTTTACTTGGATAGTAATTGTTTATAATTTGGAAATACTCCCAATGGCTTTCTTTAAAATATTCTGTTTCATTTTTAATAATCTTATATATTTTAGATAAAAGTAATTTTTCTAATATTCTCTGATGTCTTAATAAAATTAAGGATTCAATAAATTTTGGTACAACATTTTTTATTGAAGATTGCATTGAAATAATTTTATTTTCAGTTGTCTACAGTTCTGTATATCTAACCACATATCATTGCATAAATTATAAATAGTATTGATAAAGTCTACCCATCTCAATTTTCTGCTTCCATCAACTGATACCAATATATCAAATTATTTTCCTTAAACCTATTAATGTTATATAAGTTGAAAGTGCATATATTATTTTCTGTATAAATTATAGGAAATAATAAAAAAAGCCATGCCTTATAGCCTGCATTCTTATAAATAAAAAAAATTAAAATACATTAACATTAGGGAAATACAAAAACAGTTAATCATAACGTTTCTATTTTCTAGTATATAATATTTTAAAATCCAAAGGAATTTATTTTTTATTATTATATTTTGCTGTGTGCATATTATCTGATTCAGTTCCATACAAATGTTTTCTTGTATCTCATTCCATTTAGTATTATAGTTTTTATTTAACCATAAGGAGACTATTTTTATAATTGATGATAAGGAGTATTGTTCTATATCAGGCATATCTATTCCACCTAGGGACCAATCTCTTATATTGTGTTTAAATCTCAGTCTGGATTTATTAGGGTACCAAAAAAATTTATAAATTAAGGAATTCAATTATTTTATATTTTTAGAAGGTGATAGTGAAAGGGATTGTATTATATATAAAACATTTGGTAAAATAATCATTTTATTAAAGCAAGCCTTTGCTCCATATTAAAAGGAAACATATTCCATTTATTAATAAGATTGTTGATAGCAACTAGACAATCATGATAATTTCTATTATACGTTTTATAATCCCTGTTAAAATTACTCTAGATATATATTTTTTATCTCTCACTACATATTTATGGAATCTTTCTTCCATATCATTAATATCTTAGAATTTAATTTACTATCTATCTGAATATCTTTAATATCAATTCTCAATCTTAGGTAATTTGCAAATGGTTTCATGATTAATGCAAATGATAGTGGTGATAAAGGGCAACCCTGCTTTGTTCCTTTTGAAATCTGAATTGACTCTGAAATATGAGTAACATTTTTTTATGTAAACCAAAAAATGTTTGTATAGTGAATTAATGAGCTGTAAGAAACAGCTGGAAAAATTATGTTCTTCTAAAACCAGAAATAAATATTTCCAATGAACTGAATCAAAAGCACTGTTTATGTCTAAACTTAGTAAAGTCAAACCATCTTTTTGTTTATTTACAAAATCTATTAAGGTTAACATTCTTCTAATATTATCATAAGTACTCGTATTTATTATAAATCCAGTTTGATCATTTTTGATCCAAGATGGTAATAACTGTTGTAGTCTCACAGCATGTATAGCTGTGAATATTTTATAATCTATATTTAAAAGTGAAATTGGTCTATAAGAGGTACAATCAGTAGGATTTTTATCAGCCTTTAAGATTGGTGAAATAAGTGTGTATTTCCAAGATGGAGGAACTGTTGTTTGATCCTTAATTATTAGAAATATTTTATGTAAAATGTCTAAGGCTTCCTTAGGTAATAGTTTATAAACTTCTGGTATTATACCATCATTACCTGCTGTTTCATTAGGTTTTAATTTGTTAATTTGACTCTTACGTCTGTATTTAGTAATCTGTATTTAGTATTTTTTTAATAAAGGTTTTAATTATGTCTTGTGAATCTATTGCTGGGTTATGTTGATTAATTTTATTAAAGTAGACTCCAAAGTTTTTAAAAAGTCATCTATTTCAGATACCATATTTTATTTTCAGAAGAACACATTTCTTTAATATGACTAGATTTAACAAACATTTTTGTTCTAGAGGCTAATTTATACATGTATTTTGGATTTATAGAATAGTTGATGAATTTAAACTTTTCTTAATTTATCATCATTTTATGATTTAAAATTTCTAAATACTTCTTCTTTAAATCATTTATTTATTTTATCATGTTGTCTTGCCCGTTTTCATCTATTTTTTATAATTTTTTTCTGCAAATCTATTAAATATTTATCCCATTGCTTTTTCTTTTTCTTAAGAGCATACCAATTCTTTATTTTACCATTTAAATAAGATTTTAGAGCATCCCATACATAGATCTCAGATATATGTTTTGTGTAGTTAATTTTGATAAAAGTTTGAAACTCTCTTTCAAAAAATTCTTTAAAAATTTTTAAATTAGTTATATAAGCTGGAATCCTTCTAATGGAAATATTGTTAGTGTTTAAAACAAGTTAAATATTATGGCATTATACTCAGATAATGGACATGAAATAACTTTTACTTTGCTTAATCTAGCAACTAGGTTATTAGAAATATATACTCTATCTACTCTTGACTGGGTTCCATGTCTATGAGAAACATGAGTATAGAAAAGTGAATTTGGATCTGCAAGTTCATTAATATCTTTGATTTGAAATAAATCTATAAATGTTTTAATGCCATAGCCAAACCTGATAATCTTTCTACTCTTGTAGTATTAGAATCTTCATCAGACAATATACAATTAAAGTTTCCTGCCAAAATTATACTACCTTTCAAAAGTTGTATTCTCTGTTCTAATTGATGCTTAACTGTTTTATCACCAATACCAGGTATCCAATAAATGTTAATAAAAGTATATAAATTCTTATTAATTTCTATTGTTACTCAGCAAAACATGCTTTCTCATCATTATATGTATTTAAGATGTTAGGTATGGGTAAAGAATTTTTCTACAAAATAGCTACTCCTCTATTTCTCTGGTTATACTGGGAACTACTTAAATTGCATACGTTTTTGTATTAAGTTTATTTGTATTGTCTTGTAATAAATGTTTTTTTTGTAAGAAAATAATTTGTGCTGTAAATAGATTTAGATATTTTATTAAATTACTTCTCCATTATTTAAACCATTAATGTTAATGGATATACATTTTAATTGTGTCATGCATTAATATTGACATAAATGAGAACATGTATCATTCTAGCTCTTAAATTTGTTATTATTAAAGTACCACTCTTATGTAACATATACCGCTTACTGTCAATTATAAATCGGTGTATAATAATGTTAAGTATACATATTATAACAAAATCAGTAGACACCCCAAAAAATGTGTTAAGATTTAAACATGAAATTTCTTTAATTTTCCTTCCCTTCATGGAGTTTAAAACTCCTAGTCTGAATAGAAAAAACATCCAAACTAATCCACCTATTATCTCAAGGGAAAAAAGTGCAATCTGAGCATTTTCCTGCTATTTAAAGAATATCTAGTACACTATTTACACAAATGTCACACTTCAAAGAGAATAGATCTTTGTAATATTTTAAATGATAATTCAATATACATATTTTTGTATATCTTTGTTTGTTTGTGTCTTTCGGCTTTTCCTGGTTAGGGGTCGCCACAGTGGAACTCCAGTCCGCTAATGATTGGTAGTGGATTTTTACGTACTGGGTTACCAGCCCTGATGCACAACTTTCAATGAAGGCATGCCCCATTCACATATGCCTCCGCACAGAAGACGCTCCAGCTGAGAATCGAACGGGACAACGTCTTGCATTTGTTAAAATAGAATATTTATTTATCTGACTGGATATATTTGATAATGATCACTTTGTCTCTCCTACATGTTAGTTTTCTTATTCTTCTCTACTTTCTGCCCCCTTCTCTTTCTTTTCCCTTTCCCCCTCCTTCTCTTTCTTTATCCTTTTTTTTTTTCATTTCTTTTCCCTTTCTTTCCCTTCCTCCTCCCCCTCTCTCTTCCTCCCCTGGCTACAAAAAGAAAAGAATAAATTCTCCACTTAATCTTTTCTGTAATTTACATTTATATCTCTCATCTCTGCAAAGAAGGGAATTAATTGTTTGATAAAAGTATTAACAAGCATTCAATTAGATTAAATATTGATGGTTACACCATTTGGCTAAGTATACCTTTCTTAACTTTCTCTGAGTTTATATAATGTGACTGTGGGTATTCTAGAGGATATTCAATAGTTTGTTATACATTTTACTCAGGCATACTAATTAATTCTTGTAGATATATCTGAAATGTATAAAACCTCCACATGCATGTAAATTACCCCAGTATAATGCAACACAAACTAATTACATTTGTATGCATGTAAGCTCAGCTAAAGAGCATATAAGACTTATATCTCGGTGGTATTAACATTACAGAATTAGAAAGTAAGCATTTTAAGTCATTTGTGATGAGCTAGTAGGGTCTTATAAAATATATGCATAGTGTTCTGGTCACATGTATAGATGTTGTTAGTATGCAACATTCTGTATTTAGATTAGCAATGTTTCACTGATGTTTTAAGAAAAAATTGTACATATATAAGACCCAGATGTCTAAATTCTATGACATTTTTCTCTTAAGAGTGGGCTAGATTTTCAAGTCATTCATCCTTTTTGACATTTTTATTTATCACCATTCTGTTTTATATTTCACTTCACATGGTGTTATCTTTAATCTTAATTTTTTCATGATCACCTAAATATACATTCACATGAGGATATTGCACAAATATATATGCATTTATATCACATTATCGAAAGTTGAAAACACAGAACACCATTTAATCGAACCTAAATAATCTAAAGCACACAATATCGAACAGTCAGAACAGCAAATTTTTTCCTAGGGAAAAAATTTGCTATTCTGAAACACATTCACACAACAGAGGCACACCAAACAAACAGCAATCCACACACTTACACTTAAAATCGTACATCTAACCCTACACTAAACTATACAAACACTACTATCTATCCACTTACCTTAACCCAACCCTAACCCTAAAGTCCATCACTATTGCACACTCACCTTACCCACGCCCTTACCCTAACTCACTTAACTCACCCCAACCCTAAACTCTGTCACTATCGCACACTCGCCTCACCAGCGCCCTAACCCTAACTCACGTAACCCGCTCCCTAAACCTAACATCCACACAATCACACACTTATCTGAACCCCCGTAACTTCCCACCACAGTGCTAAAACTAGCGAAGCCACAGAAACGGACAACCGAATTCTTTCCCTAGGAAAGAATTCGATGTTCTGCAGCTCCGCTATTTTTAGCATTCGATGCATAGTGTTCGACATTATGGCATTCGACGTTATCAGCTTTCGATAATGTGATATGAACCTATATATATATATATATATATATATATATATATATATATATATATATATATATATATATATACACTTGTAATCAATATGTACATATGTGGAACATGTATACATGAAAAAGAAATACACTTCAAATTCAGCATTGCAAGTGTTTATGATTGACAGAAATACAAAACTAAGTATTTCCTATATATTTTAAAACACAAATGCATTTTCATTGAATTATTGATGTTGAGTTAATATATCAGTAAATACATCCCCCTCACAACTTCTATTACTCCACTCACCCCTACCCATTATATGACATCATCATCACTTCACATATTGGGAACACCTTCTTTTTTCAATAGTGGTGCCTTTGTCTACAGATTTAACACACTTTGGTAATCTGCCTCATTATTTAAAACAGAAACTGAAGTCTATAATGTGTTTTCCAGACTACCAGGCAAACAATTTGACCTCCATGTAATTCGTAAAAAACAGGCATATGATAATACCAAATCCACCCATCCAATAGGTGAAAAGGTTACATACAGAACAGAAGAAGAAAAAAAAGTTCACTTCTGCCTGTTTTTCCCTGTCTGTCACACCACAATTCATAAAAGTCTGCTGTCTAGGGTAGAAAACACATATGCTGAACTTCAGTAACCCCCCTGGTTTCTTAAAATCATGACCTCAGACACCATTTTCAGTATTGGCCAGCAACTTAAGCCCCTGTATTGAGAAAAAGGATACACCCCACCAAACCCTATCACAAACTTTTAATCTGAAATGCAAAACTTGGTTCTGCCTTCTCAGCTGCTACATCTAACATTGTAGTGTATAGACTCAGAAGATGTGAGCAGAGTTAGTTTGTTGTTATAATTAAATATAATTATTATTATTATTAACTAATAGCTCTGCTCTGCTTCTGGTTGTCTATTGCAGATGTTTAGACAGAATAGAGTAAAACTGTGTTCTGCTCAATAAAGCCACTTTCAGACACCTTGTACTATGGTATCAATTTTGTTTTTTCAAATAGTTGATGAGCGGCATTTGTGTGTACGTGTGTGTGTGTGTGTGTGTGTGTGTGTGTGTGTGTGTGTGTGTGTGTGTTTATGCATACATGCTTCTGTGTGTGTGGTACAGAGATTGTCAATCCTCCCCAACACCCCACACTTCAAGTATCACATACAGCCTATAGCTTCATTTTCACACTAAGGCATTCAATACATTTCTCCCAGCACCAGCAGCCCTTGGCATTGTAAAAATCACAAACTAGCACAATAACAAAGCCTTGCTTTACAAGGGACCACTCTGCCATTCCAATTATAAGAAATTCACAAGTGAATGAGGTAGCCAGGGCACCCGTGACTCATGAAACATGATTGTGAGAGAAGGAGGTACACATATCCACCACTGCAAGTGGAATGGCAGACCTCCAAACCAAAATCTAAGGTTTACATTTGGCCGCATGTAACACCAATGAATCAGAAATAATTCCACACACACACAAGGAAATTATGTCACAAATCCAAATTGCTACAAAAAGAATGAAGCATAGAGACAAAACTACAATAGAACAGTCAGGAAAATCATCATCTGACATCAAGACTCTATCAATCCAGCAATGAAACCCAAGTGTGCACAGAGAACCAGAAGCATAAGTCAGGCCTCCCCGAGCCCACAACCTTGGTGGAAAACCAAAGCAAAAAAAAAAAAAAAAAAAGAATCAGAAGAAACAAAAGGCTTTACTTAATTTCCAAAAGCAAATGCTCACACTTGGCTACCAAGGCAGTTATAGCCACCAATCTTCAAATATCTCTATAGCAAAGACAATGTTTCAAATCTGAAAATATACCCTGCACATTTCTCCCTGCCAGAACCACACTCCATCGCATACTTCATGACCTAAAATTTTACAGAACAGTCAACTACATTATACAATCACCAGACCAGAAAAAGCCAAGTGAAGAAACGGAAAATGAAGGAAACAAAAAACAACAAGCACCCAACACAATCTTCAACAATCAGACCACACACAAGCACTCGAAGCTGCACTTGTCTCAAATTAACAAGGCAACATGTCTACAATTTTTCCCCTTTCCCTCCCACTGCCACCAATCCAGCAAAGTAAATGTAAGACTTCAGCAAGAGTCTAAACTAATCAACATAGAAATGCTTCATCCCTTCCTCAAGAAAAAGAGAAAAAAAACTGCAATATTCAATGTCATCTTTAAAATAAGGAAAACAAACATTAACTACATGAGAAGAAAACAACAAAAGGAAAATGATTACTATGAATTATTGTCTAAATAGTTTATAATAATAACCTTTTCCCCTTTCCTTTTTATCTCTAAAAAAGGTGTATGTACATACATACATACATGCATACATACATTTATACATATATATAGGAAACCAACCTACATGTAATACCCACACCAAATCAAGCTAAACAACTGTATAAATACTAATAAATAATTATATATTTAATTACCAATGGAACTATATGTATATGCTAAGTTTGTATATTAATACGTTAGCTATTAATATAACAAAACTAAAAAATATATGAAAAAAATGACCTTGGTTTTGGATACATCTAGACCTTCTTTAATTGTAAGAATGTATTAAAAGAATCATATGAAGTTATTACAGGCTGTTAAGACTGCATGGTAAACTAAGATTTGGTTTTGATTAGGAAGTCTGTTTTCTTTTAGTTTCGTCTTTCTTTCATTAGTCTTCCAATTATTTCTTTCTGCTCGTCTCTAGGGAACTGCTGTTCCAATCTATATCCTCTATTTGATCTATTATTTTTTTGTTGTTGTTGTTTTCAAGAATGTCATGTCATTGTCAAGATCTTCAAAGATTCTGGTTTCATCCCAGAAAAACAAAATACTTTGAGTCTGGCTGGAAAAAGCAAGTGAACCTAAAAGCACGTGAATCTTGATCTGTCTTTTTTAAGTTCTTTTATTAAAGGCAGGAAGCATTTTCTCTTGGGCATCAAAGCAGATAAATAATCATTGTCAAATCTTACTTTATCTTCTAACTTTATAGGAGGTTTTGACCAGGCTGTTTTTAGAATTAGTTCTTTGTCTTGTGAAAACAAGAATTTCACAATAGTAGATCTTGGAGATGAGTTATTTTTTAAGGAGAAACAACTAAAGACCTGTGTGCTCTCTCAGTTTCAAATGAAATATCTCCAGGTAGAGCAAGGATTTTGGGAAGCCAGGATGTCAAAAAGTTTGTCATACTACTACCTTCACTTTTTTCAGGTAAACCACAGATCCAAATGTTATTTCTCTAAAACATATTCTCCAGATCAAAAGCATGGAGTTTTGTATCAGTAGGAATTCAGTGTTGTTTTCTTCCTCAGTTATTCTCCCTTCTATTTCATTTAATGCTTCTTCTGTCCCTGAGATTTGTATTTTCTGTTGTTCTAGAGATTGATGTATTTGTTCCATTTGTTTTGAACATTTGTCTTTAAAGCTGTCTAGTTTATTGTCCATTTTGCCCATTTTCAAATATAGTTCTTGAATGTTAATTAGATGAGACTGAAAGTCTTTTTTCAGACATGATTCCTGAGAACTCACTGTGTGACTCATACTGGATTATAAGTTAGAAACATTTTAAATAAAAGTTTGACAGGAAAATATTGATATTTGTGAAATGAAAAATGTTGATATTATCTTTCAGGATGTCTCAAAGTAGTAGTATTTAGTTCAAAATATCAAATAGGATAACTTAGAAATATAATTTCCTGTCAGAAATATAATAAAATAGCAGAGCAGGAGAAAACTGCTGCTACTCTGTCAGCACCACCTCCCATATTCTGTTCTCTTTGATCTTTTCTGCAACTAGAGCTACTTTGGCTTCTGCTTTTATGTCTTCATTTCTTCATCCCTGCCACAGTGTGCATCCTACCACCATTCCCAGACACTTCATTTCCATCACCTCTAACTTTATCATCTGCTCTGCGTTTGCTGCCCAGGTTTCTGTACTATACAGTAGTACTGGTCACACCACTGTTTTGTACACCTAACTTTTCAGCTTATTTGGCATTTTTCTGTCATGCACTACACCTGAGACTCTATGCCAGTTGGCTACAGCCTTTCTGATTCTAGCTTCAACTGCTTTATTCAGGCTTCCTTTCTCCTCAACTGCCCCTCCCAGATACTTGAAGCTATTTACCTGTTCCACTATATTTCATTCTATCTCAATTCACAGCTTATTCTGATTTCCCCAATTTGCTGCCATTACCACTGTCTTATCAGTGCTTAGTTCCATCCCATGTGTCTTCAAGTTTTTGCATTCCATTCCCTTATCCTTTGCTGAAGTTCTTGCTCAGAGTCTGCCTGTAATACCACATCATGTTGTGTCCCCTCGGATCTAGATACTGAACAGCAGTGGGGTCAGAGCTAAACCCTGGTGCACGCCCACTCCCACTGGGAATCCATCTGTGAGGCTGAACTCTGTTCATACTCAAGTCATTGGGTCCTTGTACATAGTCTGCGCTAATTTTACCAATGTTTCTGGAACATCAAACCACTCCGCTACTGCCCAAATCAGCTTTCTTGGGACATTGTCTTATGCTGTACCTTTCATATCTATCTTTTTTATCTCAGGTGTCCTACAGATGCAGATGACTTGAAAATGGGTAAACGGATTACATGTGTTACAGATAGGGTATGTCTGCAAAAGAACTTTACTACTTTGAACTTTTGGGCACAGGATAATAATATGCTGATAAATGCATCAAAAACTAAGCATATGAGATTTGGGGAGACAAACTGAAATGTGAATACTTAATACAGCAGGCAGTGATTGAAACATTTAAGGACCCATTTATATGGGTAGCTCCAGCTCTGAGTTTTTCTAAGCATATCAACCAACTGGTTAATGACAATTATAGAACTATAGGTTGTATACAAAAATTTTTAAAGTCCAGGAAATCAGAAATAATGAAGTCATTGTTTGTTAGTTATATTAGACACAAACTTGAGTATGGAATAACAATATAAAGACCTTATAAGAAAAAAAGTGCAAGTAAACTGGAAAGAGTATAGCAGAAATATAACAAGGGCGTCCATGGATGTGAAAATTTAAGTTATTATGAAAGACTGAAATATATGAACTTGCACAGTGTTTCATATAGACATTTAAGTGAGAGCTTATACATGTATATAGTACATTTAGAGACAACTACTCTGGGAATGTTTGGGGGTTTCAAAAAGTAGTAGAGAATCATCAGCATCTCTATTTAGAAGATTCTATAGAAATGAGAAGTGTACTAATTGATTTTCTGAGAGAATAACTGATGCATGGAATAGACTATTAAATTACATTAAAGCAAGCACTAGTTACTTAGATACTTTAAAAACAGCCTGGGCATGTATTATGGGAACAATTGTTTTGTATACTGGCAGGCTATAAGGGCATTATTACCAGTGCTTGAAATGCTTGAATGTATGTATGTATGCAGCATTTGAAAGTATCACTTTGCATTAGGCTTTATGTTTAATGTCATATTTCTTTTTCAGAAAAGCAAACAAAGACATATTGGCACCCCTTTAGGTCTCTCATATCAGGGGTTGGTTTCCTAATGACACACCTACCAGGATGCACAGTCTACATGGATGGAAGCAAATGTCAGCTTAAGCAGGGTGAAAATAAATATGGACCCCATCTCTGAACTGGCACAGCCTTGAATGCAGTAAATTTATCTTGTGGAACTCCATGGAGTGGAATTCCAAGGACCTGTGTATATGGGTAGATTCATCTATGAGTTTTTCTAATCATATCAACCAAATGGTTAATGATAGTTATAGAACTATAGGTTGTATAAAAATATTTATAAAGTCTAGGAAATCAAAAATAATGAAGTCATTGTTTGTTAGTTACATTAGACCCAAACCTGAGTATGGAATAAAAATATGGAAACCCTATAAGAAAACAAGCATGAGTAAACTGGAAAGAGTACAATGGAAATATACCAAGGGCATCCATGGATGTGAAAATGTAAGTTATTATGAAAGACTAAAATATCTGAACTTGTACATTGTCTCTTACAGATATCTAAGAGGAGATCTTATTTAGGTATATCAGGCATTTAGTGACAACTACCTCTAGGAATGTTTGGGGTTAACAAAACATAGCAAAGAATCATCAGACAACCTATGTAGAAGATTCTATAGGAATGAGAAGTGTACTAATTGGTTCTCTGACAGAGCAGCTGATGCATGGAACAGACTTCCAAATTAGCAAATACTAGTTTAGGTATTTTTAAGAACAGCCTGGATACTTATTATGGGAACAAGTGTTTTGGTATATTGGCAAGCTAGAAGGGCATTAATGCCCATGCTTGAAATATTTGTATGCATGTATGTATGTATGTAAGTATATTTGGGTCCCTATCACGTCATCAAAAACGCATTCTATCAAATGCATTTTCACCGAACTATAAATAGTGAATAGGCAAAATAGCAAAGCGGCTTTTCAGCAAATTCTTTCCCTGGGAAAGTAGTTGCTTGGCCGCTTCATTCGTTTACCATGTTTTGCACTGTAGTGTGGTCTTAGAGTGCGGTCTCAGAGGTTCCCTTATCTGGTATGGCTCCCGAACGTAAATGTGCAATAGTTACTGACCTTATAGGGTGTGAGTTAAGGTAAGTTCATATCTAGTAATATATTTAGCATACACCTTAGGGTTAGAAGTAGGGCTTAGTTAAGTGTATATATGTTTACTTTTTTGGGGGGGTTAGAAGTAGGGTTAAGTTAGGTGGATATATGTTTTAAACTGTTTACTTTTTTATTTTGGGTTAGAAGTAGGGTTAAGGTAGTTGTGTATGTCTTTTAACTGTTTACTTTTTTTTTTGTTGGAACAGCGATTTATTTTCCTTGGAAAGAAATCAATGTTCTGAGCTGTCGATATTTTCACCTTTCAGTGAACTGGGGTCGATCACTCATCGTTCACTGTTTTCAGCATTCGATGATGTGATATAGACCCATATATTTGGAATATTATAATTGCTTAGTTCATGTGGTGTACAAGCTATAGGAAATAATAAAAATGACTAAGCTTTTAAACTTGGATTTTTATTCATAAAGTTTTTAAAAATATTTAATGTGTTAGTTGCATACCAAGAATGAAGCCATGGTGGTACAGCGGTAGCATTGTTGCCTCATAGCAAGAGGTTCTCCTGTTCGATTCATGGCTGGAGTGCCTTCTGTGTGGAGTCTGTATGTCCTCCCCACGGTTGGGTGGCCTCCGAAAGACATGCGTGAATGGGCGTGCCTTCGCTGAAGGTTGGGCATTGGGCTGGCAACTCAGCACCATAAAAAAATCTACTGTCAATCATTAGTGGACCGGAGTTCTGCTGTGGCAACCCCTAACTGGGACAAGCCGAAAAGACAAACAACAAGTTGCATACCAAGAATATATTCTTTTATTTTTGGTCCCCAAACTATATTATTTTAACAACCAATGAAGTGTATTAGATAATATCTTACTGTTTCATATTAATTCTGAGTAAATTGTTTGTAGCCAAATTGTTTCTTGTATTTTTTCCAATGTGAAGAATAATTTGGATTTAACCATAAACTTACTGTCTTAATGACCAACGATAATGTATAAATTTCTATATCTGAAAGTCCAGTACCACCTATTGTCCAATCTTTTAAATGGTGACTTAGTGCTAGTCTGGGCTTATTAGGGTACCATAAAAAGTTTAACATCAATGTATTAAATTATTGTAGACATTCCTTAGAAAGAGAAAGTGAAATAGTTTGTATTAAATATAGAAATTTTAGAAAAATAATAATTTTAATAAAAGAAAATCTCTCTTCCATTGTAAAAAAAATTCCATTTATTCATAAAATGTTTTATACCACTTAAAATGCTGGTATAATTAATTTTTATTATATAATTAATATTATCTGATAATATAACTCCTAGGTACTTTATTTTATTATCTAAAACTATATACTCTGAGAATATCTTATTTATGTTACTTGTTTTACGATTTATATGTAAGATTTTAGTTTTATTGTCATTAAATTTAAGTCCAGATATTTTTTGGAATACTACCATTGCATCAAATAAAGCTTGTAGAGAATGGCTATAATAAGTCAATGTTAATAGAATATCATCTGCAAATAACCGAAGCTTGGAATTTAACTTATTAAATTGAATACATTTAATACTGGTGTTACATCTAACATAGTTGGCAAATGGTTCTATGGCTAGGGCAAATAGTAATGGTGATAAAGGATACCCTTGATTAGTGCCTTTGCTAACTGTAATTAATTTAGAAGTATATGATCCAATTTTTATGTAAGCAGAGGATTTTTCATAAAGCATTTTAATTAATCGTATGAAGTTATCTGAAAAATTATATTCATTTAGAACCAATAACAAGTAATCCCAATGAACCAAATCAAAAGCACTATTGATGTCTAGACTTACCAAAGTTAAATTTCTTTTTGTAGTATTAATAGTCTGTTATTGCAAGTATTCTCTTAATGTTGTCATATAACTTTCTATTTTTAATGAAACCTGTTTTATCTTCATTTATCAGTAATGTTAAAAACTGTTTAATTATATTAGCATATATAATTAGCATTTAATAAGGAAATTGGTCTATAAGAAGAGCATTCTCTATCATCTTTATCTAATTTTAGTATAGGTGAAATTAAACTATATTTACAAGATGGGGCATAATTTCTAATTCATTTACTAATGTATATACTTTTAATAACAGCACTAAAGCTTGATTAGACAAAATATTATATATCTGTGGGATAATGCCATTATTTCCAGGGGCCTGTGTCAACTTAATTTGTTTATTCAAAATGTAATTTCTAACATTAAAATAGATTTATCTGTTATTTTTTTCTGTTCTTTTAATAATTTATTTTTAATATATCTTTTAAGAAATTATTTTATTTTGCCCTGTGACTCTAAAACTGGATTATATAAGTTAATTGAACTAAAATGAGATCTGCAACTGCATTTCGCCTGTTTTATTGCTACTTTAAGTGATTTCTGCATTTTACACTGTTTATTGCACTTTAAGTTACTAATTGTTGCAAATTGTTTCTGTAGGCTACACACTAAAGTATTTACAGCAATTACTGTCTGTTTTTCCTTGTCTCTGTAATAAAACAAAAATCTCTTGTTTTCCCGCCTTACTGAACTAGAGTAGTCCAGTTTCAGAGTTGCTGATCCCTGGGCTTTGTTTTTAGTTCCTGTTACTGATCCATTGCCTTATTAGGAAGGAGGGAAGTTTCTTTGCTTACCAGTGGCCTTTTGTCTGATTTGGTGAAGTTTCAGCCAGAAACTAGTAGTCCATTGGTATAAAACACGCTAAACACTGTTGCACACAAGAGCAGCGGAGATTAAACAAGGTTAAACTATTTGGGCCATCTAAATTCCACTCTTCCAATTTTCCCTTAAAACTACCTTCCTCGAGCTGTACTGCTGATCTAACCAGCATATCCTATAACTGAAAAGTTCATCTCTACTTGATTCCCAAGTAGACTATTCTCTATCTGTAAAGCCTAGCACTTACTCCTACAGTACTTGCACCTTGATAAAGCACTCTTATTATAGATAGTACCCCACCAGCCTAAAACCCACTTCCCCGGAGTCCTTTGAAAGTCTCTTTATCTACTACTTCTAGTATGTCGAGGGATCAGTTGCTAGTGTCCTCTCCAGCTCAACTGGTGAACCTGGGAATATTGAGGCAATGTTACAACTGCCTCATGTACACAGACAATCCTCTCCTTCTCCCACAAAACACAAATACATGCGAGATGCAACTATACGGCCAAACTGGAGGCTGAGCTCTCTCAACATAGGACTGGCAAGACCAGACAGGAGGAGAAGGTAACCACACACAATACATACCCAGTCACACATGGTACCATCACAACTTCAAATCATACACATACTCACACAAAGACATACTCGGAGGCTCTGATCAAAATTTACCAAAACAGCAGAGGCCACCAAAGCAGACACCCAAACAACTACCACCTCACGACCCAACACATGCAACACATAGACCACACAGTCAGAGTGTCAAACAGTCACAGCCCTTAAGGCCAAACAAAATGCCAGACACACTTGTCATTGGTGATTCCATAGTCAGACACACTGACGTCCCGCCACCAGACTGAGTAAAGAGAAGGTCACAGTAAGCTGCCTGTCAGGCGCTAGAACCACATAACGCAAGCACTCAGGTCTCTCAACAGCAGGTACAAGTACGACTCCGTCATTCTCGAGGCTCGTGTCAACGAGCTGAGACGCACCTCCTTGGACTACATGAAAAGGGACATCGAGGAGCTCTCTGATTATGTAGCCCAGGCAGGTATGACCCTGACCTTGAGCAGTATCCTACCTTCACCTAGAATGATGCCACAATACAGTGATAAGATGATCAGCTTTAATAATTGGCTTAAATTCTGGTGTCATTCAAAGGGGATCCAATGTCTGTCTGCCTGGGATGACATGCTGGACAAGCCACGCTCGGCTTGCACCTGTCACCCTGGGATTCGGATATTGGCAAAGGCTCTTGCCACCCCCATAGTGCCTTTTTAGGCAAGGCTCAAATTCTAAACCTACCACCCTAGAACACCAAAAAGGAAAAAACTAAGGGTAATGCTGCTCAATGCCAGAAGTCTCAATCTCAAGATGCACGCACTCGAGGCCCTTCTCAATATGGAGAACATCGATGTCTGTGCTGTGACAGAAACCTGGTTCAAGGCTCCTGAGAGCACCCCAGCACTAACAGGTTTCACCTCATATCATGCTTCCGGCCCCAAAATCCGGACAACACCAAGAAAGGAGGGGTGTCCATATTCATAAAGGACACCCACACCTCAAGGTTATGATGCATCGGAGACCATCCAGGTGCAATTAACCATAGGCAAGACTGCTCTGCAATTTGTAGCATGTTACAGGCCACCCTCTCAAACTCAGGAACCTCACATGGCCTTCCTGAAAACATTGGAGGGGATAAATGTATCTCCAAACACCATCATACTAGGTGACTTTAACTACCCTAATATAGACTGGGAACACTACTCAAGCCCGAACACTCTAACCCAAAGATTCCTGGAGTTCATAAACTCAAATGCCATGGAACAACTAGTCACCATCCCCACAAGAGGAGAAAACATACTTGATCTCATCATCACGAACATGGGATCAAAATGTTCAACACCGGAAGTATACCCCTCACTGGTGAGATCAGATCATAAACTAATCTCGCTGGAGGTCCTCATCCCGCACCTGAAACAAAAAAGACCACAGTGAAAAACTTCTCAAAAGCCGATTTCACACTTCTAAAAACTAGTGTGGTCTCCTTTAAGGCCCCTGAGCCAGTGGTAAACATTACTCAAACCGCTGAATCACTTACAAATGCCTTCTACCAGCACCTACAGGACTGCATGGATCAGGCAATCCCAAACAAAACTAAGACTCTCTGTACCAAAGGCAAGCGTCCAGTCTGGTGGACCCCAGCCATAAACAAGCTCTACAACAAAAGGAGGAAGCTACTACAAGATAGAGCAAAATCCTTGAAAGGTAAGACACCTTTGATCATTATAAGTAAAAACTAAGAGCTCTCATAAAATCATCCAAGGCAAATTTTGAGAGAAAAATCGCCAAGGACTCTAAAGAGAATCATAAGGCCTTCTTTAGCTATGTTAGAAACCTAGGAGGAAACTCCCAGATATGCTCAGAATTAGTTCAAAATGATGTGAAAATTACTGAACCTACACACATTGCCAACATACTGGCTGACAGGTTCAGTGCAAACTTCTCCCCTCCCCAAAAGGAGAGATATCTATTCCAGAGGATTGTAGCCCCCAAACATCTCCAACGCCCAGGTGAGAACTGCCCTCACTAAGGCAAAAACACAGCATCCATGGGACCGGATGGTGTCCCCGGCTGTGTGCTTCATGAACTCAATGAGGAATTAAACCCACAGTTAGGACAGCTGTTTAATCTTAGCCTCACCTCAGGATACGCACCCAAGGAGTGGCGACGCGACTGTGGTCCCACTTCATAAGGGCGGTGCCTCCACAGACCCTGGAAATTACTGCCCCATTAGCTTGACAAGCCTTATCTGCAAAGCCATGGAGAGGATCATAATGGAACTCATAAATAAAGACATAGGGAACTTGCAGACTTTGGATCCAACTCAGTTTGGCTTTGTCAAAGGCAGATCCTGCCTCTTAAACTTGGTTGACTTTTTCGAGACAGTCACCAAGGCCATTGATGAGGGAAAGGCAGTCCATACAGCCTACCTCGACCTGGCAAAGGCCTTGACACAATACCCCACTCAGGTATCATCGAAAAACTCATCAGCTTGAATGTAAACCCATACATCACAAGATGGGTTGCAAACTGGCTAAGTGACAGAACCCACAGGGTCAGAGTTGCTGGAGCCATGTCAGACTCAAAGCCTGTCACAAGTGGTGTCCCACAGGGCTCAGTCCTGGGTCCACTCTTGTTCGGCATCTACTTTTCTGAAGTACAAGCAAACACAGGAGGGTTATGGTTGACAAAGTTTGCAGATGACTGCAAACTGGGCCATAGTCGAAAACACATCTGACACAGATATCCTCCAGAAGGGCCTCACAGAAATGGATAACTGGTGCCAGAGCCATAGCCTGAAGTTAAACGCCAAAAATGCATAGTCATACCCTTTGGGAAAAACAAGGCTACCCCTAGCTACCATATAGGTGGCAATCCACTGAGCACAGAAAAGTCATCAGAGATCTGGGGACCCAGGTTGACAGTAGCCTTCGCTTGACACTCATGTTGCTAAAGTAGTTAGGAAAACCTTCTATATCACCCACCTGATCATGAAGGGATTCACATCTAGATCAAGGGAGGTCATCGCCCCTGTACTCATCACTTATTAGACCTATGATTGAGTACAATGCCCCATTCGAATGTATCTGACCAGACACCTGCTGCAGCTTGAAAGGCCCCAAAAGTTCCTCACCAAAAGGATAAAGGGTCTCAAAATATGTCTTATGCTGCCCGACTGAAAGAACTCCAGCTCTATTCAGTCTCATACCGCTTGCTCAGAGGTGACCTGTGCCTGACATATAAGGCCATGTCAAACCCAGATTTGGTGAATATGCTTCACCTCAAAAATCTAGATCCCTCAGAACCACAAGGGCGGAGACTTAAACCTTGACACGGTTATAAATAGAACGTGCTGGAGGGACAGATTCATCACCCAGAGACTCCTATGCTGTGGAACAAAATCCCGGTACATGTGAGGCAGAGCACCTCTGGTCTTGTTCAAGAGGAATCTTGACCAATGGATGGGAGATTGTAGATATACCCCAGGGATTACTTCAGCGTCACTGCTTGACAGAGGCACAGCAAAATGATAGGCATAGTTTTTATTCAAACTAAAGGGGTGGTGAAAGCCACATAACTATGGGCTAGGCTTATAAATGCCCTTGGGCAGATAGCCTAGTATGAACCTATGAACCTATGAACCTATAAAAGCCTCTAGAATCTCCTCCAAATTTGTAATGTTCTTGTTAGAACCAGGAATATAAACTTCTTTAATTTGATTAATTTTAATAATCTTCATCAATTTATTTGCCAGTCTATGTTGACTTTTAGGATTTAAAGAATAAGACTTCAACTTAATCTTCTCTAAATTAATCATGGTTTTATGATGTAAGAGTTCTAAATATTTTTATTTGTTTCATCAAATTCCTTCTCTAAATCTTTCTTACCTTTTTGGACATCTAATTTAATTTTACATAGTTTCTCTTGATAGTTTATTAGCTCTTTATACCATTGTTTTTTTCTTATTTATATACCACAAACTTATTTTACCATATAAACATGATTTTAGGGAATCTCAAGCAAAAATCTCAGCTATATCTTCAGTTAAATTTATATTTATAAAAATGTCATTTCTTTATTTAAAAATCCTTAAATTCTACCAAATTAGTTATATATGATGGGATTCTGGTGATGGAAATATTGTTAATATTTGTCATTACTTCAAAGGTAATAGCAGCATGATTAGATAGTGGGAATGAATGACTTTAACTTTATCGAGTTTTGTTATTAAATCACTTGAGATATATATACTCTATCATTCCTAGAGTGAGTTCTATGTCTATGTGAAAAATGTGTGAAAAATAGTGAATTAACTTCTGAGAATCTGTTAATATCTTTAACATTAGACAGATCTATAAAGTCTATTAATGCTTTAGATGATGCTGTTTTCCTGCATTTATTTGTTGAATTAGTGTCACTATCTTCTAAACTACAGTTGAAATCACCAGCTAAAATAATGCTTCCTTTAGAATACTGTATAAACTCTTCAAACTGTTGTTTAACTGCTTTAACTCCTAACCCAGGAAACCAATGAGCATTAAAGTGTATAGTGTCATTTTAGTTCCAAAGTTATCAAACAAAACATTCCTGTATTGTCACTATTAAGTGTTTACGATTTTGGGCATTGGAACTGTATTTTTCCATAAAACTGTTATACCTCTTTACTTTTGTTTATGATATGAACTATCAAGTACTATATAATAATTTATATAAAGTCTATCAATGTCTTCTTTCAATAGATGCATCTCTTGCAGAAAAACAAGTTGAATATTAAACATCTTTAAATATTTATATAGGCTACCTCTCTTACAACTATTATTCAAGCCATTTACATCAATAGAAATACACTTCATAAATGATGGATTTATAGACATATATCTAGTCATGTATTTTCAATAAGAGCAAAAGAATAACAATGGGAAAGGAAAACACATCTCTTATTACATAGCTTGTTTATGAATATGACTAGGTATGATTTTTTTATAGTTACCAGTTGTACTTATACTTTTAATAATGATAGACACCAAAAAAACTGTAAGGTTACAAAATAAAATACTAAACATTGAAATAAATTATAACTCATCCAGTCACTGAGGGTATCACCCATAATCTGAATAGCACCACTATTCAAATGTACCCTCTAACTTCCTTATAGAAAACCAAACCCTCTGCATATATTTGACTGTTAAATTGATATAAAACGTAATTTGTTAATGTAATTTAGCTGATGAATATTTAATACTAAGCATTATTTTACAAATACATAAGATAATAAACACATATAACAGAATTAGTTTGTTATAATCAATTCACTCTGTCTACATTCCATTATCTACCCATCATAACTATAAAATAAATATAAGACTTGAAATATCAACAATTTTATCAAGTTAATATAAATCTGTCTAATATTACTTCCAAAGATTAAACAACTTTCAAATTCTCATATCACCTCCTGTAGTTACATATGTGATAATTTAATATTAAACCATGTAGCATTAAAAGATAACATAATAATAAAACATCAAAGCTAAGTGATTACTTAATATACATTAAAATAATAATATAAGTATAGTATTTAATACTATCAGTTTTAGAACATAGCATATATGTTTTAAAAATAAATATAGTTATAGTCATATGACATTTGTTAACAATGCAGCTTCCATCAATAAACCTGACTTAATATCATTGCTACAGATTCATCAAAGTATAACAAACATATATCTGCATTTTCATATGCTGGCAAATATCATAACCTTAGTTCTAAG
Organism: Protopterus annectens; assembly: GCF_019279795.1. Taxonomy (NCBI): domain Eukaryota; kingdom Metazoa; phylum Chordata; order Ceratodontiformes; family Protopteridae; genus Protopterus; species Protopterus annectens. The sequence goes on along the minus strand of NC_056727.1, from coordinate 829,073,891 downwards.
ATTCAGAAATTAGCCTTAAGCATTCATCTATTAATGTACTTAATATTATATCACAGTATAAAAGTGGCTGAAAATAAGTTGTACATATTATTATTAACTAAATCAGAACAATAAATGTTACAGCATGTAATGTGTAGACACTTACACAAAACATAGAACAAATATAGGACAATAGCCAAAGCCATTATATCCTCATACTTTCTACAAATCAACTTTCATGTGTGACCATGCATTTAATGTTATCATATCTTCCATTATCACAGTCTTCTATAACCTAACCAAACATCTCATGACACTGACAATTAGGATATTCACTTTACATGTACATAACTTGCCTGTACAAGAAACACAAAATATATCCAATGCTGAGTAAGGTGTCATCTAAATACAGTTATATTAAATGCTGTAATCCATTATTTGATTAACATAAAATAAAATAAAACACAATTCTAGCCCATATTACTAAATTAATGACCATCAATCAACAATCATATCAAATATATAAGGGATTATTCTAGCATATTATTCTACAGAAGCATCTGCATACCTAGAATTCATCTTGGATGGCGCAGTAGTGCAGTGGTAGCATTGTCACCTCACAGCAAGAGGTTCTCTGGTTTGATTCTCGGCTGGAGTGCATTCTGGCAAAGTCTGTATGTCCACCCTGCATTTGTGTGAGTTTCCTCCGGGTGCTCCGCCTTCCTCCCACATTACAAAGACATGCATCTGGAGCATTTCTCCCTGGGCCTCCACTGAAAATTGGCTTCATTCCAAGTCAGAATTTCCCAATAAATAAATTAAATAATTAACTAAAATCATATATTTAAGAAGTATAGAAAATATAAGCTTTAAATGTCAACATTCCCATTCTTTCCACTTACCTCCCTACAACCATGTATTATGCAGTAGAATAATCCATACATATTCTTCTGCTTCCACCTAAGCTTATTTAATTAAAATATCTTAAGAAATGTTAAAGAAACAAAATATATATAACCTCCTTTTTAACTCATACTAGCTTCATGCTAGTATCACCTTTGACCTTTAGACTGTTACGTCATTTCTATAACTTCAGTTTCCTGAAAAACATTTCACAAAGTTGTTTTGATTTAAAATTAAGTGAAAAGAGAACTGCACAGCTATAGACCTCAGTAGGAAGACAGAGAAACAAGGAGAAGAAGCAGAGGCTTCAAAACATACAGTTCTCATGCATGACTCACCGCTGAAATCATGAATCATCCAAATAAACAAAAAAGCAAGGCAAGTCAGGTAAAAAAAGCCTGTGATCTCCCTCAACATGTACATTGTTAATAGGAACCATCACACAACAAAACCAAGTGTCATCCCTTCAATCCTACCAGCAAACAAAGACTTTTTAAACCCTTTTTTTCAAAAAAACAGCCACAGGATTGGTCCAAACATCCCAAAAGAAAAACACAGACATACCAGAGCAAATCAGGATATCTACACAACCATGCGCCACTTAAGAGACCTAGTCCAGTATCACTCAAAGAAATCAGACATAAAATAAAATGATCCACCAGCTACAGGACAGTAGTTCATTAATTCATAGAAGTAAAATACCATAGGAAGGAAACTGTATATTCCCATAACATACATACAGATATGCACATACACATGTACCTATACATATAAACACACACATACCCTCTCTGACATACATTTACGGCTATATAAATAGAAGTCTACATTAAACTTATTGGATATATTTAGATATAAGACATAAAGCTAAATGATTATATTTATCATAACATAACATTGAAGGAAACAACACCTTTATACTTTAGTTAAACACTATTACTGATTTTCTATCAGTGCATTTATATATATTATATATATTTGCACTTAAACATATAAAGAAGGTGAGTGTAGAAAAGAAAGTGAGAAAAAGGGAAGAAAGAGAGAGAGAGAGAGAGATGAAAGAAAGAGAAGAGCAATAAACTTTAAGGAGGTTATCAAATCTATTTGGGCATATTAGACAAAAAACTGTAATGTATACTTAAGAACTATTAAAAGTATTTTTCATTTCATTTTTTTACAATAGTAAAATAAATAATTTTTATCTTTCATCTAAGATCTGCTGTATTTTCATTTTTTTCAAGTTGATTTAGCAAGACCAACTTGTTCATAGGTTCATAGGTAGGTACTAGGCTACTGGTCCTAGGGCATATATAAGCCTAGGCAAAAAGGTACCCTGGCTTTCGCCACCCAAGAAAATTATTTTCCTGTGCCCCTGTCAAGCAGAGCCACAGACGCGATCCCTGGGGTGAATTTCCTATTTCCCATCCAATCATCAAGATTTTCTTGAAGAGTGCTAATGAGGAGCTCTGTTTGACATAGATAGGTAGTCTATTCCAGAGCATGGGAAGTCTCTGGGACAGGAATTTATCTCTTCAGCATGTTCTGTTTGTTGTGGTGATGAGGTTTAGGTCCCTAGGGCATGTAGCTTGGAGGGATTGGTATTTCTTTAAGTGGAGCATGTCTAACAGCTCTGGGTTTGACATAACTTTGTATGTTAGGTAGAAATCCCCTCTGAGTAGGCGATATGCGACAGAGTAAAGCTGGAGTTTTTTGAGACGGTATGCATAGGGCATCTGTTTGAGGCCAGTAATCCTCTTTGTGAGGTATTTCTGCAGCCTTTCCAGTTGTTGTAGATGTCTTGTGAGGTACATACCAAAAGGGGCATTGTACTCTATAATGGGTCTAATTAGTGATGAGATGAGGGGAACAATGACATCTTTTTTTCTGGATGAGAAACCTTTTATGATGAGGTGTGCCATGTAAAAGGATTTCCTGACCACTGTGGCGATGTGATTATCAAATGAGAGACTACTGTCTTCCTGTGTCCCAAGGTCTCTTATCATACTTTTATTAACTAGACTACCACCTATGTGGTAGTTCATGGGTACAGAGTTTTTACCAAAGGGGATGACAATGCACTTTTTGGCATTGAGCTTGAGGCCATGGTCTCAGTGAGGCCCTTTTGTAGGATGTCCACATCGCTAGGAGTTTAGATTATGGCTCCTAGTTTGCAGTCATCTGTAAACTTAGTTAGCCAAAGACCCTCTGTGTTAGCCTGTACTTCAGAGAAGTAGATACCAAACAGGAGAGGACCCAGGACTGAACCCTGTGGTACTCCACTTGTCACTGGTCTGAAATCGGATTTGGAGTCTACTACTTTCAAAGTGTGGGTTCTGTCAGTAAGCCAGTTAGCAACCCATCTTGTGATATAGGGATTTATACCTAGTTTACTGAGCTTATCTATAATTCCAGAGTGCGGGAGGGTGTTGAAAGCCTTGGTGAGATCTAGATAGGCTGTGTGAATCATCTTACCCTCATCTATGGGTTTGGTGACTGCTTCAAAGAAGTTTATCAGGTTTAGGAGACATGATCTGCCCTTTATAAACCAGAACTGTGTGGGGTCCAGAGCTTGGAGATTACCAATGTCTTTGTTTATGAGTTCCATTATGATACATTCCATGGACTTGCAGACCAGGCTCATCAGACTAATGGGGTAGTAGTTCCTGGGGTCTGTCATGGCTCCCCCTTTGTGCGGTGGGATAACCGTCACAGTGCGCCATTCAATGGGCACAAAGCCAGAGGTGAGGCTATGATTGAACATGGTACTTAGGTGGGGTGCCAGTTCATTCTATAGTACATGTAGAAGGCAGCCTGGGATGTTGTCAGGTCCCATGGATGCTGTGTTCTTGGCTTTGGAGGGTGAGGTTTTTACCTGTGCAGCCATGATTACAGGAACTTTGCATTCTTCCGGTATAGAGATGATCCCTTTAGTGGGTGAGAGGGGGGTAAAGTTAGCACTGAACCTATCTGCCAGGATGTTGGCAATATCAGTTGGTTCCATATATTTAGTGCCATTGTGCTGTAACTCAGAGCAGATCTGAGTGTTGCCATTGAGATTCTTGACATAGCTATAGAATGCTTTATGGTTGTCCTTAGAATCAGTGGCAATTTTGTTTTCATAACTAGCTTTGGAGGATTTTATGAGGGATCTCAACTTCTTACTGAGGCTGACAAGGGAGTTCCTCCAATCATGGGATCTTACCCTTTTTTGCATCAGTTTCTTTCTTCTGTTATAGAGTTTGTTTATGGCAGAAGACCACCAGATTGGCTTCTATTTTTTGGAGGATAGTATCTTGGTTCTGTTAGGGATAGCATGATCCATGCACTTGTCTAAGTGTAGGACTCAGCAGTCGTACCTCTATTGTCCATCTGTATGGGTGTTGTGAAATTTGCCACTTCTGTCTTAAGAAGCATGAAGTTGGCTTTGGAGAATTTCTTTATGGTTGTTTCCCTAATGGGGGGTGGGGGCAGGATGTGGATGTCTAGGGTGATTAGCTTGTGGTCAGATTTGACCAACGAGGAATTGACCTCTGTTGTGGAACACCGATCACCCATGTTGGTAATGACCAGGTCTAGGATATTGCTGCCCCTGGTGGGGGTGTGGATAAGTTGATCCAAGGCACTGGAATTTATGAATTCCAGAAAATGTTGAGCAAAAGAGTTGGTACATGAGTAGTCTTCCCAGTTAATGGTGGGGTAATTGAAATCACCCATTATTAGGGTGTTGGGTTGTACCCTAATATTTTCCAGTGTATCAAGAAAAGAGGAGTGGGAATCCTGGGGCATGGTGGGGGTCTGTAGCAAGCTACAATTTGGATTACGGTCCTGCTCAGAGTTAGTTTCACTTGGATAATCTCAGATGCATTATGCTGAGCAACTAGCTTGGGGGTGTGGGCATCCTTAATGAATATGGAAATAACTACGTCTTTAGTGTTTCGGTCCAGGTTAGGCCGAAAGGTGTGGTATGAATTATAGCCTGGTAATGCAGGGATGCTCTCTGGAGCTTTGAACCAGGTCTCTGTCACTGCACAGATGTTGATATTCTCCATTTTAAGGAGTGCCTTGAGTGAGTGCATTTTGAGGTTTAGACTTCTAGCATTGAGTAGCATTACCCTCAGATTTTGCCTGCTTGTACCTGTTACAGTGGTGAATTTGTCATTTGAACCTTGCCTAAAAAAGGCACTATAGGGGAGGCAAGAGCCTTTGTCAGTATCCGGAATCCCAAGGGTGACAGTTGCAGGCCATCTCTGGCAAAGCATCGTGGTCTGTCGATTATGTCATCCCAGGCAGACAGATACTGGATTTCCTTAAAATGACACCAGAAGCTTAGCCAATTGTTGAAGTCAATAATATTGTCCTTGTACTGTGGTATCATTTTGGGTGATGGCAGGATGCTACTCAGGCTAGGGTCATACCTGCCTGGGCTACAAGATCGGAGAGCTCCTCCATGTCTCTTTTCATGTAGTCCAGTGAGGTACATCTCAGGTCATTCACATCAACATGGACAATGACAGAGTCATATTTGTACTTGGAAAGTGACCTGAGTGCATGTGTTATGTGGCAGATCCTGGCAGCTGAAAGTAACTTTCTCCTTGTTTAGGCTGGTGAGTGGAACATCAGTGTGCCTGACTATAAAGTCACCTATGACTAGAGTGTTGGGTATGTTATGCCTTACGGGCTGGGCTATAGTTGAGTGGCACACTGAGTTTGTGGGCTATGTGTCATTTGGGTTGTGTTGGGGGGGTGGAGATTGCTTGCATTTCTGCTTTGGAGGTCTCAGTTGTTTGGGCAGATTTTTATTGAGAGCCTCCATGAATGTAGGCATGTGTTTTGTGCTTCTCTGTGTATGTTTTGTTGGTATAGGTTTTGAGGGACTATGTGATGAGTGTGATGAGGTGCAAGTGTTTACCTTCTCCTCATGACTGTCTAGTCCAGTCTTCGGTGAAGAGAGCTTTGCTTCCAGTTTGGCTATATAAGTGCATCTCTCACAGGTTGTAGTGTTGGGTGGTAGGAGGAGAGGGCTGTTTGTGTACATGAGGCAATTGCTGCATTGCCCCAAGATGCCCAAATTCATCAGGTAGACAGGAGGAAACATCAGGAGCTGACCTTTAGACATGCCTGGATAGGTGCTTATTTATTAAGTACCAAACACTGTTTTCCTCTAGACAAGTGAGGAAAGTTGAGAGATGTAGTAATTTGTAGCTTATTTAGTGCTGAGCTCAAAGAAACAGATTTGAATGCTAAAACTAAAAAGCTGGCTAGTTGTCAGGGAAAATTTGAAGAGCAGCCTTTATGGCGCCAGGAATAGTTTAATAGTTTAACCCTAGTTAAGCGGGGGGGGGGGCTCAGGAGCTTACAAACAGTCCTTGATACAGAAAATCTGTATCTGGACTAGACTTGTTACAGGAAAAGGGGGAAACAAGCTTAGAATTTTTTTTTCAGTAAAGGGGAAATGGCGAAAGCTGGAACAGAAGCTAATTTCAAGGTTAAGAATCTGAGTAGGTTGGCCTTCACAAATGTTCTCTCTGTATTAGATTGAATGAACTAATGACACTCGACTGGGAGGAGTGTCCCAGATCAAATATACAGTATGGGCGGGCAACTGCAAACCCACCAAGTATAATAACACCGCAACGACGGGGGGGGGGACTAAAACTATTACAGCTACTATCTGTAGCCACTAAATGAAAGTTTTAAACAGATTAAGGAGAAAGCAGACTCTAGAGAATGCTTTTAACTGCAAACAGACTAGACTAGAACACACAAACCTCAAAAAATCAAAAATGCACAGAAAAGCACAGATAGAGTACTCACAGGCAGAAAATACAACTCTCAGTATGAAAAAGTAGTTTACAGTTAAGTAATTCAGTAAACATGCAATTAGAGCAATGAAACAGTATCTAGCAATGAAAAATACAGTTAAAACAGTATAAAACAGTACATAAATGCAGTAAAACAGTAAACAAGCTTTATAACAGTGCAAAATGTAGTAGATTAACTTTATAGCACAATTATAAGCATCACAGGAGTGCAATTCAATGAAATAAGTGTAAGAAATAACTTATCCTGCTCTTGGAATTGGAATCTTAAGGAATTTCTACTTAGTTTCAGTAATGAATTACCATCCACAGTTAAGGAAAGAATAGTGTTACTCCATGTATATATACAATAATAATATTGCTTCTGCTCAGCTGAAAAAGGAGAAAGAAACATATTTTTGTCCTTTAGCTTCTTTTTCTTCTCAGTTATCTTCCAGGCATTTTTTTCTGCATGTCTCTTCATAGAAGTATTGTTCTAGTCAATCTCATCTATTTGTTCCAAAATTTTGTCTGACTTTAAAAAAGACATAGCCATTTCCAAAGATTCAAATATTTTGATTCCATCTGGAAGAAATACTTTTAGTCTAGCTAGGAATAATAGGTTAACTTTTATTTTATTATTTTTCAATTATTTCAATAAAGGAAGGAAATTATTTTATTTTTGATATTACTGAGGTAGAATAGCTATCATCAAACCTTATGATGTGTTCATTAAACATAATCAGATAATTATTTTCAAGCAGTTTTTAAAATCAGTTCTTTGTCTTGACGAGAGAAAAAGCTTACAATTATGGATCTTGGATTTGTATTTTTTGTCAGTGAAGGAACCACCAATGAGCTGTGTGCTTTTTTGATGCCAAAAGATAAAGCCTCTGGTAAATTCAAAGTCTTAGGAAGCCAGGAGTTAAGAAAATTAACTAAGCTGTTACCTTCAGTTTTCTCTGGTAATCCATAAATAAGAATATTGTTCCTTCTAGATCTATTTTCAATGTTATCTATTTTTTTCAGCAATAGATTATTTTGTTTTAATAGAAATTCAATATTATGTTCATCCTCTGAGACCATTCCTTCAATATCATTTAAAGTATCTTTTATGCCTGAGATTTGAGCTATCTGTTGTTTAATTAGTTCATATAATTGATTAAATTGTTCAGTACGTTTCTTTAAAGTTGCCCAGTTTATTATTCATTTTATCCATTTATATTGATAATTCCTGAATATTTGTAAGAAACTGTTTGCAGCTCTTTATTTACTGACATATATTGTGAGTTGGTTTTGGAATAACTCATCTTGAAGTAGTTAGCATATATCTTTTTGTTTAAAGAATGACAGGAACAAAACTGAAGATTGATATAAAAACCAGATAAAGTCTTCCCAAATCTAGAAAAGAAGACAATTCCACAAAATAAGAAGATTAAACTGATTTATATTTTATCATTTCTGTCAGAAATATAATTCAAATAGCAGAGAAGTGAAACAGTGTTGTTAGCTTGTCACCATCTTGGCCTATTAACAACCATTTAACCTCAACTGATTTCTATAAATGTCCTTTGCTTTCATATGAGCAACTTGTTTCTTGACCCCATAAATGCAAAGATAGTCACCCTATGTGTACAACTGTAACATTTGAATGTGATGAAGGTGGAATAAATAATGGCACCAGTCATATGTTTTCATCTGTCAGAATGGGATATACTATCCTCCCCAAACAGCCCATTTCAATGATTTTTTAACAGTAAGTATATACGTTTCATATCATATGCAGAAATTAATTTGTTCAGACATTAGTAGAAAATTACTAAAATAATTTTTGCTATTAAGCTATTTTCAAGTCAAACTCAGTTTGCCATATGACAAGAAATTAATTAGAGCAGTTAGCAGTCGTAGTTTTCTTTTATTGGCTGCTACAATTCAGAGCAAAATGCCCCCATAAGAACTGCATTGGCATGTATTAAATATGGCAGGAGGAGATGACAGCATGAATAACAGTCTATAGCTTTATGAGGGAATCACTGTTTTCACCAGACTGATTTAAAATTAAAGCTAGAGACTTTTTTCTGTCTTTGATTTGAAACTGTCACTCACACACATGCCCAGCAGGCTTGTTGTATGTTGTACATTCCACAGCTGAAAGAAGAAAAGGGAGCTGTCATCAGTAAATAATAAGAAAAACTAATTTTACATTAAAAAATATTTCTTTTGTATAAAATGTTGAGAGGTGTTGCTGTCCAACATCAACTACTGCCTGTTTTCACATTTTCAATGTTTAGTCAAGTATGTTCAGTGTGGCTGCAGGACTCCATCAAGCCCTCATGATTTTCATGGGACATGATATCAAGGTACAGCTAAGATGTAAAGAGCAAATAATATAATATAAATTGAGCTCCCTACTGAAAACTTTGAGTCATATAATTGCATCTCATCAAAAGTGTGAAAATCTCACTTCTTTTAAGCTTGTTTTTGCATCAGCTTTGATAGGGCTTTCTTCTAATATACTCTGCCTAGATATATACACTACCTCGTGGGTCACGCCACCTCAGGATAAGGGCAAAAATCCTACTTAAAGGAAGTGCAGTGTTCACACTTTTGATGAGTCCTAATTATGTGATTCAAAATTATGGCTGGTCCCGAATTTGGTGATGTGATTTTTGCAACTTTGCTATCTGCAGGCCATGCCCCCTGGCCTCAAATAATATTTACCTCCAGCAGCACATCTTTCCTGAATATGAAATGGCTAGGATGAAAATCAGCACCTACAAATCAAAAGTTATGTTTTATTCCTAGAAAGCAGTGACTGCTCTCTGCAAGTGTGGGGAAGAAGCCACCTCAAGAGGAGGATTTTTAAGACTGTTGAGATCTTCATTATGGATGAGTTACAGCAAGGTAATTCAAGCAGCTATCGGTGTACAGTCACTGCTTTGGTGTGCTAACAGAAACCAGTTGAGGTGGTCTTTGTACCTATTGGGATGACCCATATGTGTCTCCTTCATCAGGTGTACTAAGCACTGCCCACTACAAAGAAAACCCCAGAGAGATCCAAGGCATGCTGAAAAGATTGTGTCTCTCAGAATGTCTAGGAATACCTGGAGATCCCACAGGATGAGCTCAGATTATTGCAGGGGAAATTAATGTCTAGTCTGTCCTGCTTGGCTTGCTGTCACCAGGGCCCTTACCAGAACAAGTAGCTTAGAAAACAGACAGGCAGATAGAGATATGTTATTTTAGCAAGTAATTAAAGGTGACAATCATATTTATGATGACAATCTGGACCATGATGTCAATCACTGTAACAGTAATTCTGGAACATGATGTTGTAGTAACGGTTCTGCTGCTAACAGGCAGAGGTTCTTGTTGCAATGTGTCTTTTCTGAGATATCAGCCAGTGTTCATACTAACTGTGATATAATCTTAATCAGATTTCTGGACTTTTATATTCATTTTATAAAGTAAATGTTCAGTCATTCATGCTGAATGTATGAAGTTTTCATCAGAAAGCCTACTGTTTTTCAAGTCTATCAGAGTGTTGCAACATGCCCCATTTATAGTACTCACTTTCCTATCTTAAGTTAACCTAATGTTAGCAGATAATACACATAAACTAGCTTTTCAAATGAGAATTCTGTGGTCATCAACTCTTATAAAAGGCCATCAATATCAATAATGCTGTCCATGAAGGAGTGCATTTGAAACACATTAGTAAAGCAACATTTTTAAGTATTTGTAATAATTTTGTGGGCAGTCTAGTTTTAGTCATAGCACTCTGTAAGAACACTGGTTCTGAATTTGGTGTTGAAGATTCTGGTATCATTTTAAAATTATTTATTTACTTTTGTTTATCAGGATAGTCCGACTGGGTGGTAGCCCATTTTCAGCAGAGGCCCTGGGAGAAAAGCTCCAGTACAGATCGAATTAGCTGTTACAAATATTATACAGTGAACAATAACTGGAATTTATACAATATGTAGAATATGTACAATACAAATAATTTTATAGAGAGCAATATTTGGGAAGCTTTTACAAAACCACAGAACTATATTTAGGTTTTACAAGAACCCAGATGTAGAAAGAAGCTAGTAGGTGAGTATTTTCCAGAGGAACTGATGAGAAAACAGTTAATAAGGTACACTTTGTGTACAGAGGATTGATTGATTTTTTTGTGACATATATTAGATAGGGACTGAATGTATGAGGATAGTTAATCCTGAGAAGAGTAAAGTACAGGTTCACAGTTTGATCCTGTAAGTACAGGATACTATGAAGGGTAAACAAGCTAGTAGGAGATGGAAGGTAGCCAGAGCCACATTCTAAATTTTCAGCAAATAAACAATATAGCTAAGACCATGCATTAACAAAATGAGCAATGCATAAATAAGAAGATGGCAAAAAATGACTGTTTCTAATTCAATGGAGAACTGAAATGTACAAAAGCTGACAAAGCTGCTTTTATATTAAAGTTGGTTAAGACAGTAGAACTTCGACAGGTGTCCTAGAAATCTGACAGTAGTCTTCCACTATACATAACATACATTTCTTTCTGTCTCACACTCACCAAGTTTATCACTTATTCTGAATTATTTATAATCTTTTGGATCCTCCTTGCCAAAGTATCTGGACCATTATATCACCCCATTGACCCTTTCCTTCCCCATCCCAGATTACTCATTCGATACTGCTGAGAAAAATTCAGAGCATTTTTCACTTATGAAATTCATGTCATCATTTTCAAGAGTATCTTATTTTAAAATGTGGGAAAGCCCACTTCAAAACAAATGGACTACCCAGTATATCTCATTAAAGCCTAGTAATATCTCTTGGCCTTTCTCTAGTTACAGCCAATTGGTGCCTCCAGGCTTCTAATATTGCCTAGTCATATTTACATTAGTAATTCTAAAACCATGCTGCATACAAGTCATTGAAAAATTTCATCTTAAACATTACATAATGGACACTATAACCTTAGTAATACTTGGACCTCTGTCTAGTGCAGATAGAACAATATTAATTGCTGTTCATACATTTATTTACTTATGTTGTCGTAAATGTCATATTTTTCTAACTATCTTGACAGCCACGTTATATAGACAGAACTGCTTAGCTTTGCATAAAAGCCCTCAGTAAAGATAAACAAATGCTGCTAACACTAATGTGTATAACTTGAATGGTTGCTGAGATATTGCTATTTACAAAATATTACAAACGTAATAGTTACTGTGTTTATTGTCACATATGACATCCAATTTAATACATAGAACCTAAAGAATATTACCACTGTGAAAATAATTTATGCTAAAGAGAGTTTGCCATTTACACATCTTTAGTAACCCCTATGGTTCCAGAGATATGAACATTTGTTCGAAATGTGACAACATAATTTGATTTTATCACAAAACTTAGGCTCTGCCCATTGGAAGTTACAATGCAAACTTGCAGAGCTCTATTGGATGAAATGATGTATTAGACTGCTACTGCTGGGGCTTGTGTCTGTGGTGTTATACACAGCCAAGTTGTGATGTATCTAAAAATAACAACATCTAAAATTCTACTTTACACATACCTCTCAGCTGTCCAGGTTTTTGCAGAATGTCCTGATTTTTGCCTCATATTTTTGATCTGTTCCATATAATATGTGTGGTTTTCTAGCAAATCACTAAAGAATAAAATACATTTGAGTTTCAAACTTCACCTCCTTCAGAAAATGCATGGTAACACAAAAGCTTTTATTCTAGCAACTTTCTATGTTTATAAGACCAATATTTAAAATTTGTTCGTATGTTTGGGCCTTAGTCCCCCCATTATTTGTGGCTTTGCCCAGATTTCTTGTGCCAAGAATTTGAGAGGTATGACTCTGGTCTGAATTCATACTGCCACAGTAGCACTGATGTGATGTTATAGCATTCAGTATGATCTGTACTTCTCATTAGCAATAGACTCTAAAGCTGCGAAAATGATCATGCATGGTAAAAAAATGCTCTGCCTCTACAAACCTGGTTATGTAATGCTCTATCTCACAGGGAACATTTGAACTACATTCTCACATTTTTATGAGGTATGCAAATTCCTCAAGTAACCTCAGCCTTATTTGCCAGTGAATGGTCATATATTATTTCTTGTTAATGACAAAGTTCTGGAAATCTAATGGCAGATCACTTTTTGGGGGTGCTTTAGAAATGCCATGAGTATTACCTGCCTCAAAAAGTATCTTTTTTTCAGTATGGGGTAGTTTATGGCTCAGCCACGCTAACTGATGTGCAACACACTCAGTCTTCAGCAGTGAATTAGTGGACAGATAGCTGATTTGGGAGACGGCAATTTCTATGAATGTCAGCATTACCTTGCAAATACATAATACTTCATATGCTCATTTTTAAATTCTGCATAAAGTTGTCCTGACATAAATCATCAGATTAGCCTTGCTGCTAGCTTTTAAATGTAATTGTGACCAAACTGCCAGTAATAAGGATAAAATCCCAATAATCTCAGATCATGGTTGACAATGTTCCTTTTCATAGGCTCATAGGTTTATACTGTGCTAATGACCTAGTCATGCAATCAAACTTTGTCCCAGAGTACTTTGGACCCCTATATGATGTGGGCATGTTAGTAAGGAAGTAGCTAAGGTTTATGTGGAGGAGTGGGTATGTTAACTAGGCACTGATTTGTTTACTATCCACCTCTGTCCATCAGAGACATTAGGGCTACGCCAGGGTGAATTTGTGATTTCCCATCCAATTATCAAGGTTTCATTTAAACAGTGTCAGGGATGAACTCTGCTTCAAGTGGATGGGTAGCTTATTCCATAACGTGGGGATCCTTTGAGACACATATCAGTCTACCCAGAATGTTAGATTTATGTCACAGGCAAAGTTCCGGTCCTTGGTCTAGTGTTTCTGGTGCCGTTTGTTTTCCAGATGTACAAGAGATCCATCTGAGCTCAATCTGAATATGCCTTATATGTCAGGCATACATCACCTCTCAGCAACCTGTAATTTTTGATAAAGAATTCTTCTTTCAGTGGCTAGTGTGCAGCATAAAATGCTGATAATGATGTACAACAAAGTGCATGACCATAATAATTTTTAAGCAATATTTTAAGTACCTAAATGACAAAAAGTCAGATAATATTTATGTTGGCCTGCAGACTTCTGTCTCCCACTCCTACATACAGGTATTGGTTTTGTATTTGCTTGGACAATCTTTCTCTTTGCCATACACAACAAACTGAATATTTATATTGCACTCTGCTCTCACTCGAGATCTTAAAAAGCTATACACAATACTTTACTTTTATGCCATTGGGTCAGGTGAAGCCTTTCTAAATGGGACAGCTGAATTTATAATCTGTTGAGTCTTTTCACATTGACTGTGAACTATAGCACCACAATTGTCTTTGCTATCTATTGTGAAATGATGTCTTTAAGTACAGAAGATTTAAAAGTTAAATGAGTCAGTGTATTTCTAAGATTTGATCAGGGAAATGTTAAGGAACTGGAATGGCAAGGTTACTGGAAGACACACTTTAATATCTGCATTGTATAGCATATTTATTAGTGGGGTAACAGCAAAACTTCAGACATTACAAACATCCAGGTTCTGTTGTTGCTCATTCAGAATAAACAGCATTCTACAGCAAAGAATGTGTCACACAGGTTTATAAGTACTAGACTAGCTGCCTATGTGGGCCATTTTAAGCCTAGCAAAAAGTCCCTTTCAAAATGACCACTGCACTTCAGTGTCCAAACTGTGACGGCTGCCTGGCTCTGTAAAATTTTATGGTGCACTGCTAAGTTTACTGACATCTCTGACCTGCCTGTAGTGTTGTAGTATATTAATAAGTTAGCAGTGCTCTTCTATGGTCCATGGCAGCTTGTGTCCTATACAAATTTTTATCTATTCTCTTTCATATGAAAGGATGACATTTCTATACTTTGCTCAAATCACATTGATACTTCTATTAATTGCTAAAGGAGCTCCAGTAGTGATAGAAGCAAAAAAAAGATAATAATGGTAGATTTGTAGTAGCCAAGAAGCTACTGACAAGGGAGGAGTATTACACTGCCATGTATTTATATCCCACCTAAAACTGCTACAGTGGAGCTTAAGAAAATTCTGGGAGAAATAACCAGTTTTCAGCAGGGAACATTACTTATAGGCAAGGAGAGGAATTTGATATGCTGCAGTGAGGCTGTATTTGGGGGCCTAGAAGGGAAAATGTAAAAAAGGACGGTAGATGTTTCAGAAAGATGTGAATTCAATATAGGAGCTTGGAGACAATTTACATATTGTTCCCCAAGGTACAAAAAAATGAGCTAGGCTAGACAAAAATTATATTTCACAGGAATGTGTGCATTTAATTGAAAGTTTTGATATGCATCCAATAACTATTTCAGACTGTACACCAATAATAACTAAAACAAAAATGCAAAGTAGTGAAATAAAAATGAGACAATGGTGCTTTCCTGCCTATCTGTTAAGCAGAAGAATGTAAGGAATGGGTAGTGGAAATTATTTGGAAGTTATTAGGGAAGATAGAAATTTCTTCAGAAAATCTAGCTAGTGAATAGAATAAAATGAAAATGGAGTTTAAAAATATGGTAGAAATAAAATAAAATTACATGTGGTTAAGAAGCAACAATAATTATTTAGAGGGACTGACAAGGTTAAAGTAATGCAGAACAGAGGGAAATCTGACAGAACAAGAAGAGGTGCAACTACAGAATGCTAAAGAGAAGATAAGGGGCTACCTGGATAATATGCATGAGTTTAGAAAGATTGCTGTTATGCAACTGTTTTTTTATCAAAATTTTTATTAAGTTTTAGACAATCTTGAATTGTACAATAAACAAAGCACACCAATAATAAGAACCAGTAAGACTAAAACATAACAAAACAAAACATAACTATATACATACATACAAGGTCCATAAAAATAACATTTTTTCTTACCAAAGCTGATATTTATCTAAAAGATCTTTCAGTTTCAACCATGGCAGCTTTTTATGAGTAATATTTGTTGTCCTAAGGTAATCAGTTTGTAATTCCTTATTACAGATCATTTTGGCTAAAGGAATGAAATCTGAGAATGAGAGGAGTTTCTGGCATTTCCAATTTATTGTAATAATTTTCCTTGCAATTGCAAGAAGTAACCAAAGAAGATGCATTTGTGATTTTGGAACTGAGGCTGGTATTGGCGCATTAAACAAAATTAGTGACTCTGATATTTTCAAAAAACCACAACGTTGAAACACCAAAAATGAGTAAACCACTTTCTCCTGCAGAGGCAATAATTCCAATAGCGAAATGTAAAAAATTCCTTTTTATTCCACACGATACAAGGAGTTAATACAAGAAGATGACAAGCGCTTTCGCCTGGTTCATTCCAGGCTTTATCAAGTCAAACAACCATACTGGTTGTAAGAAACTGTTTATATACTGTTGGTAATTGATCACATGATGTAATTAACACACTTGATTGTTTAAACCAACTGTTGGCTAAGCTGAGTGCATTGCAAAGTGAATGAAATTGCTAAACATTCATTACAACTGTCATAGACTGTAAATCTTAACCAACTGTGATTAATAATGTAGTAAAATAAAATACTAAAATACTATACACCACTTAACTATTCAATAGTACAAAATAGAAATGTGCAGAGTAAATAATAAACTGAGTAAAATAATTGTGCAATGACCTTCAAGTAACATTACACAGATCAAGTAAACAATGAATATGTACATCTTAAAAACAAATGGCTCTAACTTTTAAAAACAATGAATAGTGTAGGCAAACAGACCAGTGGATAAATGGCTATGCAGGTAAAAACTAAGGTGTAAGGCGATAAGGTAAACATTGTATAAAACCTATGTGTAACCAGGGATAGAAAACTGTGTGTGAGAAGGGGGGGTAAATTTATCATGAATTAGCACTGAGCCTAGATTTTAAATTCATTTACTAAGAAATTCTTAAGTGTTTCCCTGCTTAAATATTTGTAATTACATTTGATTAAAGTTATTCTCTCTTACCAAGAGATCATTTGGAGTTTTAAATCTAATTATTACCCCCTTCAAAAAAATGTATACCAATAATTTAACTTCCATTGTTTCATTTCTTTTAAGCATACCTTAAATTATTTGCAGGTATTGAAAGGGTGTCTAAGCAAAATGTTGGAATGAAGGCATTTACTGGTAAAAATTAGATTTCTATAACTTAGAATGCAGGTTCCTTAAGGTCCCTAAACAATTGCATTAAACATTATTTTCAATTTTGTAAAACCAGAAAATTAGTAGTTGTAGTTGAATTTATGTAATGAAGAAGGCTGTAAGTTGTGTCCTCCCAGATGATACAAATATCATCCAGGTATCTGCGATAAAGGTAATGGACTGTGCCCAGGTTGTTGTTAAATATGCTTTTTAAGTGTTCCCACGTACTTAACTATAAATGCGCCAATGGATGTAGGCAGCACCATCGCTATGAGTTTGTTGTTGAGTTCTCCGTTAAAGAACATGAACATGTGTTCTGCAGCACCATGCTCTATCATTTCAGTTATTAAGTTGACAAAATTATTATTTAAGTTAGTTTTCATTCCTGAAAAATCAGTAAAACCACTCAGGCCTGTTGAGTGGGGAAAAAGGGGAAAGTTTTATAAGGCTGTGTACAACTATGACCAATAAATGAAACTGTTCATCATTATCATTGGGAAAGTTAGAGAAACTAAGATCTCTACCATGATGTCACTCTGATACAAGCTGGAACCCTCAGTTGAATCTACAGGTGGATCACTATCAAGAAATGTGTGTACAGGTACATAATTACTGGTTATAGGGGTTTGTTGTTCCATCACTATCAAGAATCAATGTACAAATTTACATTACTGCTGTTTGTTTGCTTGTTCCATCTCCGTCTCTGGGGTTTGTATCCTTTGGTCCCCTCTCGGGGTGGGTGTGAAAAAAACTCTGTTACGGCGTTGCTTTTTCTTCTCTTTCTAAACGCGCACTTCTACGAGGGACCTTGTTGTAATTCTGATGAAACACTTCCTCCCCTCCATTGTCTACTACACTAACTGTTCTCATCCTATCTGCAGATTTGTTGTGACAGGGATATGCCAAACCTTCCTTGTAGTCATGCAAGTCTCTTTGCAACTTTCTGATTTTCCTATTTGTTATTTTAAAACAAAATTGGTCCACTTCATCAAAGATCCTGTCATAATCATGCTTGACCATGGCAAAATCGTTGTCTGAAGTCACCGTGTGGTGTAATAGGTTTAAATCTTCAGTTAGATTATTAGCCTTGTTTTCATACTCAGCAATCATCACCTGCATGACTTCCAGGCCTGCCCTATCAAATATCTCACATAGTTGTTTGTAATGTGTTGAGCCATGTTTAACAAAATTGGGAAATTTAAAAAAACGCAACCCTTTTGGGATGCGTCTGACCCTAACACATTCCCGCAGGTAGTCTATCTCACACTGGTTGCTTCTTAAAGAATACAATTTGTTTTTAAATTTGTCAAAGTCCGCTTCAATTGGAGCTGTGTCAATAGAATTAACAGTACCTTTTTTGAAATGGAAGGGCTGGTTTGCCCAAGAAGTGAAATTGAAGTCCTTAGATTTATCCCTGATGTTGTTCTGTTGTGAAACATTGTTGTTCCTATACGCTGAAACATTAACGGTATTGTTGCTACCCTCGGCGTCCAAGTGCACTTCACGAGGTACTCTCCTATTGACTGCATCCTTGTTAGCGTTTCCGCGAGCCCCAGAGCCTCTGTCTGTGACTGGTGGAGCGTCCAAAACAGTGTCTTTGTGTTGCGAGTTAAGCAGCCCTTTTAATTCAGCCAGCATGTTGACAACCTGGTTGAATTCCGCCCTCGTGACGGGAAGTTCCTTTTCAGTAGCCTGCAGCATATGCGGTGTAATCGCTGGATCGAACGCCAATTTATTGTAATAATTTTCCTTGCAATTGCAAGAAGTAACCAAAGAAGATGCATTTGTGATTTTGGAACTGAGGCTGGTATTGGCGCATTAAACAAAATTAGTGACTCTGATATTTTACAATTGTCTGACCATAGTGTTTTAGTAAAATCTTTAAATTCAGACCAAAACGGTGTTACCATTGAACATTTTAAGAACATGTGTATCCAATCAGCATCTAGTGTTTCTTCACATCTCTAGCATTTAACTAACTCTTTATTGTACATTAATGCTATTTTGTGTGGGGTAAAAAAACTTCTATGAAGGAACTTCCATGTAAAGATTTTCCAATATGTGGAGGAAGATGTATTTTTTATAGATTTAAATGCTAAAGATTTATTTATTTCAGAAAATGATTCCTTATTGACTTTAGTTGAATAGTTCTAAAAGGTTTCTTCTGAGGAATGTACTTCAGCTCTCAAAATTTTATAAATCATGGATACAGATGTAAACTTAGAAACAGTCAGTGAGTTAATTTTGAAAAACAAGGATAGTATTTTAGGAATTATTATTGAATTAGCACTTAGACTAGATTTTAATTCATTTACAAGAAATTCCCTAAGTGTTTGCATATTTAGCCAATTATATTGATTAATGTTATATCTTACCAAGAGATGATTTGGGTCATAAATCTAATTATTATTCAAAAAATGATACCAATAATTTAATCCATTGTTTTCATTTCTTTTAGTTTATTTAGGTTAAAGGAGTCTAAGCAACTGTTGGTGAAGGCTACTGGAAAAATTAGAAACAATGCATTTTTAACTAAACAATTATTAAACATTATTTTTTTTAAATTATGTATTATATAATTGAGGAAGGGGCAAGATTTTTTGTTGTTGTTAAATATTCTGTCTTTTAGGAATAGGAAAGTTTTATCTGTGTCTGACAGAAATGAATACTCTTCTTCTGCCATAAAGTTAGAGACTAACTAAGAGTTATGGATAGTTTTCCATTTTGATGAATATCTAGCATTCACCCAAAGACTTATTAAATTAAGCTTGATTGCTTCAGCATATAGTTCAGTATTTGGGAATGCAATTCCTCCTTGCTCCCAACTTTTGTAATGCCATAGAAAGCTGATTCTTGGCTTTTTTGGGTGCCATAAAAATGTTAATATCTGTGAATTTATTTGCTTAATTAACTTTTTTGTAGGCACAGCAATTAATGTTTGCATAAAAAATAACATTTTGTAAAATAATCATTTTAATCAAATTAATCTTTCATTGATTGCAAAGAATATTTTATTCCACTCTTGTAATTGTTGCTTAATAGTATTACTTAGATTATTATAATTTTCTTTAAGCGATGCATTCCAGTTAGATTTTATAATTAATCCTAGGTATTTGAATTGCTCATTTTCGCAACTAAAATTTTTGTTTTGCTTTAACAAGAGTATTGTTTTTTTTATTTATCAGAAGTGTCTCTGTTTTATTATGGTTAAATTTTAAATTGGAGACTATTTCAAAAAGATCCAAGGAATATATATTATGTTTTAAGGATGTGTCTGCATCTCCAATGGTCAATAAAATATCATCTGCAAATAGTTTTAACTTAGAACACTAGTTTTTATTTACTGAAAACCTTTTATTTTAGAATTAGCACTTATTAAATTAGCTAATGGTTCAATTGTCAAAGCAAATAAAAGAGGAGAGATCGGACAACCTTGTTTTGTACCTTTCAGTATGTTTAAAGGTCCTGATAAATAAGCACCAATTTTAAAGTATGAGGTTGAATTTTCATAGATCCTAGTTATTAAATTAATAAAATCAGGGGAAAAGTTATATTCTTTAAGGACTGCAAAAAATAAGACCAATTGACAGAATCAAATGCTTTGTCTATGTCCAAACTAATGATCGAGAGCTTCTTCTTTGCCTTATTTGCCAAATCTATTAATGACAATAGTCTTATAACTGTATCTTGAACTTTCCTGTTTAGAATAAAACCCATTTGGTCTTCATCTATTAAATTTGTTAGGAAATGGTTTAATCTTTTTGCAAAAATTGACATAAGGATTTTATAGTCTACATTTAAGTGGGATATAGGGCGATATGAAGAACAAAGTTTTGGATGTTTATCTTGTTTTAGTATGGGAGAAATAATAGCATATTTCCATGAAGGGAAGGTGCATGAATTATTTCTAACTTCTTCAAATGCTTGTAATAAGATTTTTAATATACTATCTAGTATTATCTTATATATTTCTAGTATTACTCCATCCAATCCTGGTGATTTATTGTTTTTTGAGATTTTTAATTTGGTCTTTTATTGCTTTAAAAGATATTGGTTTGTTTAGTTTTATGTTTTGTTCTTTTGTTAAGTTTTTCTTTGTTTTCTTTAAGAAATTTGTCTCTTGAATTAAAGTTCACTGGGTTAGAGTTAGCTCTATTTATTTCATCATAATGTTTCTTAAGGGTTTCTAAAATATCTTCTAATTCTATAGTAATCTTGGTTTTATTTTTAACTTTATAGGAAATCTCATTAATATAATTCCTATTTCTGATCCTTTTAGATTTCACAGCTAGTCTATGTAAATTCTTTGGGTTTACTGAATATGACTGTATCTTTAGTTTCTCCAAATTTATTGCTACCTTATGATTTAGTATTTCAACATATTTCAGATTTAGTTGTTTTATTCAGCATTCGTATTTACGTCATTTGTCTTAAGATGACATTTTAAGTTATTTATTTTTGTTTGTAGATCTAGTAATTCTCTGTCCCATTGATTTCTTTTATTTAAGTACCAACTTTTGATTCTTCCATAGAGATAGGCCTTCAATGTGTCCCATAGAGTAGTCTTTGGGGATACACTATGATTATTATTATTTTCCAAAAACAAATTTAGTTTTATTAATAACCACTCCTTAAAGCCATTTATTTTAATTATGTATGCTGGAATTCTTTGTCAGAACACCTGGTTATTTGGTTTAATATTAATATTAAAGACAATTGCATTATGATCAGATAGTGGGCAAGCAATGTTTGAAACATCTTGTATTTTGGAGAATATTCTATCAGAAGTAAATACTTTATCAATAATGGTTTGTGTCCCAAACCTGTATGAATAATGAGTATAATTTAGAGAATTTAACACTTTTAAATCATAAATGTCTCTCAGGACAGTGGAATCAAGGCAGTTATTTAATTTCTTAGCAACAGCCGTAGCACAAATTTTCCCATTTTTAGTAGTATCTTTATAAAATAGGATACAGTTAAAATCACCCACTAATATTCTGTCTCCCTTTAGCAATATGGTAATTAGTTCGAAATACTTTTTCACTACCTTGGCACCAATACCAGGAATCTAGTAAGTATTTGCCAATGTAATATATTTTTTATTCATTTCTAGTACTGGAAGACTCAACATTCTACTTTGGTCTGAATATTTATCTATCTTAGGAAGTCCCAGAGATTTTTCCCACATTATCATGTTACCCCTTCTTTTAGCATGAAAGTGTGACGCAACAATAATAATATAATCTTTAAAATATATTTTCTTTATGTCTTTCTCTATTAAGTGTGTTTCTTGCAAAAAGGCTATGTCAACTTTATTTATTTATTTTTAGATATTTATTAAGACTTCCTCTCTTTGTGGGTTTATTAAGTCTGTTTACATTCAAAGACATACACTTATATGTATTCATTTTGATATAATGTCATAAGACCAAATGTTATGTTATGGACCCATTCTAAACCTATTCCAAAACTTTTTACAAAAACTAACATGGAATATTTAATTCCTGTTTTGATGATGTTATCATCAAAACTACCTTCTATCAATTTCCCACCAATACTTTATTTTTTTCTAATGTGTCTGCCTTTTAATCAACTACTTATTAGTTCAGTTAATATAATAAGCAAATTGATATTCTAAGTATCATACAAAAGGTCAATATATTTAAATTGAATCGCTAGATTTGTTAGGGTCTGTATTATATATTTGAAGTTTCAAAACTTCAAATCCCATATGTTTGACAACATATGATTGAATTTTGAAACTTCAAATATATAATGCAACTTCAAAAAAAAAATAAAACTTACCTTAATGCTCCGAGCAGTGGGGCAGGCCCCCCCTGCACCCCCCGCATGGGGGGCTGCGCCCCCTACTTAAATATACCAACTCCGAGATTGCATTTCAGTGCATAAACAGGAAATTCTCCCATTCAGCACCATATGGTGTCATTACATTTAACCTTCAAACTTTTCAAAGTTCGATCATATGGTGTCGACCATATGACATTCGAACTTTGAAAAGTTCGTTCATGTAATAGGAACCTGATTTGTTATAGCATCGATAGTAAATATTAAACTTTGTCTATGTCTTTTAATTATCACAAAACTGAATGCAATTAAATGTTTAACAGTATAATTTATGTTTATTTTATAAGAAAGCTTTTAATAGCATCATATAAGTATCTGTCTAGAACCAGTTAATAAACTGACATTTACAACTCTAATATATTTCTGTTTTAAAAAGAATAAGAAACTTACTCCAAAATATATAGATAATTAAAGTCAATTATATTATTATTATTATTATTATGTAAAATCAATTATTACATTAGTATTATATTTTTTACAGAATATGCTGGGGAGTCTCCTCACTTTATTGTGTTTCTCTCCATCTCCACTCTACTTCTGTCTCCTTCCCCTCCTCCAACCCCTCCCACTCCCTCTTCATAATTTTGCATTATTAGAACAGTAATCTGTAAAGTGTTTCTGAGAGGGGGGCTCGTAGAAATAACAGTTGAACAATAATGTAATGAGGGGTACTACTAGGATAAATAGCACTAAATATCTTAAACAGTTATTAGAATACAAATGTACAAAAATATAAATGATTACATCTAGACCAAACTCATTGATGGTTTTCACCAAACGACATTCAAATGTTTAAGAATATATTAAATTAGCCAAATAGGGTCTCATAATGTAAATAATACAGATCCTTGAAATATTTTATTTGTTAAACAAGATGTAACTAGAGCATAAAGAAAAAAATATTTCATTTTTAGTTTTATCAATACATTTATCCAATCTAGTTCAAAGAGAGCATGAGACCCCATTCAGTTAAAAATCCAAATCCACAAACTCGGTAATCCACAAGGAAAATGGTACCATCTTGGCTTTTTAGAAGCTTCACCCATACATCTCTTGTATGGTGTTTTCCTTTAATTGGAATGCTATAAAAATGTTGGGAATGGTTTTGGGAATTGTTCTGAAGAAGTCCCCAGACTGGGGATGAAGGCGCTTAATTGGTATTAGATTCATTCTTTGTTTTTATGCTGTTGGTTATCCCGTGGTTCATGAACTCTGTATGTTAGTGTTTCAAAGTGAATTTTTATCGTACATTTGGTTTGCACAATAAAGCTGTGTTCTTCATCACCAGCTGGTGTTTTCCTTGTGGATTATCTCATTCAGTTACCAGTTCAATTAGTACATATGACATATCCTCCACACCTCACATTTATATGTGTTACTACAAAAACAAAAACAGATCATATTTGTAGCTGTCAGATTATTCTGAGTGTTTAAATTGTTAAGTTCAGAAAATTTTGTATTTCCCCTTTGGCATCAGTTCTGAACAAGAGAAACAATTAGATAAAAACAATGGATAGTAGTTTGTAACATTGAGCTGAAGGGAAAAAAATGGGGGGCAGTTATTTTAGCTGCTCTTTTATACAATTCATAGAGTAAATTGGAAATATTCTCCCCCCATTATGTTTTGATCAATAGTAACAAGTGTGAATCTAAATGGGCATGCTACCACTTTTTACCAAAAATAACATAATAATTTACAATGCCATATCATGCCTGACAGTCCCATTTCGAACTGAACAGGTGTTAGTCTAATATATAAATAGAGAGTACAATTCCCAGAAACTATCACATTGCCTTACAATACTATACAGCAAATCTAAGTCATGTTTATAGGCGTATAATAGTATGAATAAACTACTTATGTCCAACCGTATCTGCATAAAACTCTACATACAGTCCAACATAAAGAACAGGAAATCAGGAGAACCATTTATCCATTAGAGTTTGTTGCAACTCTAAAGAATTGTTAAAGCAATAATAAAGGATTATATCTTTAAAAACAGTAAGAAAACACAGTAGCTTCTATTATGTTTATAGAAAAGACAAATAAATACAAGTCAATACTATTAAGAAGTAAGGCCTGAGGCTAGGGGAACAACTATGTGCTTATCTAAGAAGAATTATTAATTTATTTATGCCATAATATTGTCATATATCAGATGTACATATCACGACTCATCACTGATATTAAAGTCCTCCCCATATATCTAATATTCTCTTTGTGAAGAAGAAAATATGGGCCATTTGTTTATATTCATTATGCTAGACATTGAGTTAAATTAGTTTTGAAAGAATAAAGAATTGTGATAGTTATATAATCATTTTT
Source organism: Protopterus annectens (assembly GCF_019279795.1). Lineage (NCBI taxonomy): Eukaryota > Metazoa > Chordata > Ceratodontiformes > Protopteridae > Protopterus > Protopterus annectens. The sequence goes on along the minus strand of NC_056727.1, from coordinate 829,048,799 downwards.
CTGTTTTAAAGTAAGTCAGGAGCTTAATTTCACATTAGTTAGCAAATCAATGTAATAATTCTACATAAAGGATTTCTTTATTAACAATGCTATTCATCTCTTCAAATGTACTAGGCTTAGGACTACTTGCTGAACTGGATATAATAAGAGATCATCCATTATTTCAAATAATAATATATCCGTCTAACCATTGCAGAGCTGTTATTTGAACTATGCAATTCCTGACCTTTAGTGACTTGACGGATTCTATGTAAAGCAACTTTCTTTGGCTAGATTACATAATATTAACACCAGCTTGCAGTGTACTTAGAGATAAAATAGACAAAATTTAACTTATAACAGTCTTTAAGTGAATTACACGTATATGGTTTTCTTTTTTGATTGCCCCTTTTATCGCTAGACACATGCACTTTTAAGTCCCTGTAATGGATGCTGTTGAAAAGTACTAGGAGTGTAAATATATTTTCACACATTTAAGCATGTCATGTTGCCAGTATTTGAATTTTAAACTCAGTACTTTTAAGTACCCATGAGCAAATCTAACTAAACTAATAAAAGCTCGAGATTGTCTGCAAAGTCATAACATCCTCTTACTCTTGTGATCTTTGTTAATTGTCTTTTTAAATGTTGATATTGGTTTTAGTGGTGTACATTCTGTCCTTATCTCATATAACAATCTGACCACTTCTAGCTTGTCTGGATATTGCTCTAACCCCTATATCTTGATTATGTCTTCTTCTACTCATCCAATCTAGGATGTTTAGTTCCATTGCCTTCTTAACGTCAAGGCCATGTTTTGTTCTCTTATATGTTTTCAACTGATTTGCTACCTCTCTTTCCTCACTGGTTACATTCCTACCTTTAATGCCATAATATAACTACCTTGAGTCTCTTAGTGTGGATTCCCTACAACAACTGAATCTAATGTTACATTTTCCCCTTTATTTACTTGTTTACAAAAAAATTGGAAGCTGCTAACCATATTATTATTATTGTTCTTATATATAGACCAGGTCTTTGGCATAAACTTTCATCAAATAAGTCAAACTCTCAATTATCAGCTTGTCTAAAGTATCAATATTTTTATGCACATTTGCATACATTTTTCATTAAAGTACTATGTTTGCACAGAAGACAATGTCACTGGTTTAGAACACAGAATGTTTTGTTATTTAAAAGAGTACTATCTTAAAAATGAGCTCAAGTAACAAAAATATATATGCATTGCATTAACAAATATATTTTATATAATAGTACATTATGAATGAGAATCAGAATTACCAGAGTTCAGGCTAAGGAATGCAGTAATTGTACCTGTAAATTTAACAGACTGCAGTGTTTCATATGCCTGTATCACCATTGTATTCCTTTCAGATTGAAATAGCAATCCACAGCTTTCTTTCTGCCTGTGTAGTCATTTTGCAACAGAATAGAGTGTTCTTTATTCAAAAACTGCAGAAGTATCACAATTTAAAGAATAAACCAATTCTGTTTCAGTTTGTGTTCCACACAGCAAAAAATGCAGTGAGTTCAAATGTCACAGCAGCTAGAGCTTAGAAATCAGCCACAGACACTTTTTTTTCTCTTTGCGAGTGTTATAAGGGCTTGAGGAAAAACTCTAGTGAAGCTTTTTTGTTTTTAAGATGTTCCAGCAGGAAATTAGGCCGGGAAGTGATCTTAAATGAAATAAATACCTCGCATTATGCGAGTGATGTCTCAGACATAGTATGGAGCATGAAAAGAAACAAAACAGGTTAATACATATTAAATTATTATAATCTTTTAAATATGATTATTATAAACCACTCCCACCAAGGCTAAACAACCCTCCAGGTATCAAAGCAAGCAGAATATTAATTTAATGAAGCAAGGCATCTTTCTTTTTTATTTTTTTCCCTACTTCAACAAACTCAAACCCACTACAAAGGACTGGAGAGACATTTCTAAGAAACCAACAGCACCTCTTTCACTTTTCCATCTATTATTAGTAAATGATACATCCAAATTATTACAATGTATATCAAGCCACCCCCCCTCCACAAACCCACCACCACACATCACATTCCAGTGAGACTATCACACAGGGACATTGGATACTAATTATACTTCGTGTCAGATAACCAACTAAAACAAATGTATGAGTTATAATTTAGAATGTAAAGCAATCTAATGAGTAAAACTAAATGCTGTATGTAGTATATACTGTAAATACATTAATTATTAGTTAAACGTAAGTTATTATTATAAATCTATCCTAAATACAATGTCTCCAGCTACTATGTGTATATTAATTATATTACTTGATGTAGAACATATATAGAATGTACCCTTATTTCCTGGTCAATTTAGCATAGTTAAAACACATCAATGAGCGAAAGGAAAAGAAAAAGGGGGGAGGGGGGAAATAAGTGTGAGTGAGAGAAAGATGATAAAAGAAAAGAGTGGAGAAGAGCAACTTACCTTAGTTGAGGTTTATGTGAGGAGCTTCTGAAATGAGCTAATATAAGACAGTCCCAGGCTTGCTAATATATTACTTGTCTCTAGTTTTCTTGTTGCTTTTTATCTTTAGTGCTTGAAGCATTTCCTATAGCTTGCCTCTTCAGACTGGGAAGTGAAATTTCCATGTCTTCCACTTTATCCAGTAGATTTTTGTTTTTAACAAAGTCCACAGCTTCCTCTAGGGTGTTAAAGATTCTTTGACCTTCTCTTAGAGTAATTTTGATCCTGGCTGGAAAGATCATTTGTGCTTTGATACCTGTTTTTTTAAGATTCTTAATGTGAGGAACACATGCATTTCATTTTGTTATCACTGAGGTGGTATAATCATTATCAAACCTGATACTTTTCCCATTTATGTCAATTGGAGTCCCCAACCAGGGAGCTCTAAGTATCAGGTATTTGCTTTGTGTTGATAGGAATTTAACAATTACAGATCGCCCAATCAATCAAGAAGGTCAATAAAAAGCTAGGTCTCCTTTACAGGAACCGACAGTTCATGACTAAATACACCAAAGCCACTATTGCAAGAAACCATCTGTTATCCATCTTTCTTTATGCTTCCTCCATCTTAACTAACCTTCACCACACTGAACTAACCAAGATGGAATTTTGCTACAGTAAGATTGCCATGTTTGCTACCAATGCCACTCATAGGACCCATCACTGTCTAGCCCTCAAGCAAGTGAACTAGCTTGAGTTTCCACAACTCCTCCTTCTCAACTAACTCACAATAGCTCACAAGTTCTACTACCTTCCTGACAAAACCCCTGCCCTTCAGCATCTAATCCACCCCTACACCACCTCCAGAACCTTAAGCTCTAGTAATCAGAACCACATAAATGTCATTAAACATAAAAATGAGTCTGGCAAATCTCTCTTTGCCTGCTCTATTGCCAGAACCTGGAATTCACTCCCAAATCACTTAACTTCTACCACCTCTACTTTCCAATTTAAAAACCTTCTCAGAACCAACTACATAAAAAACTGGCTTTGCTCATGTCACCCTCCAGGTTACACCATACCAATGCACTGTTGCTGTGGTTCTACTAACATAAAAATAGTGGCTCTCTTCCTCCCATTCTCTGCAAGGTTACCCAATGATAAATCCCCTATAATGCTGTTATCTCAAGAGAACAAAAAAAAGTAATCTCTCAGATATTCATATTTGTATATTCTATAATGTATCGACTCACTTTTAGATATTTTAACAATTGTTAATTTCTGCTATGTATGCTCAGTTGTATAAATTTCCTGTGATGTGATGCTTTCTTCTTATCTTGCCATAGTGTATCTTTTGCACTGTACTGTATTGGAGCTTTTCTCCCCTGGCCTCCTCTGAAAATGGACCTGTGTCCAGTTGGACTTTCCCAGTAAACAAATGTAAAATAAAATAAATAAATAATAAAAATAAAGAAGGACTTTTTGATAGAGAAATATTTGACAGGGACCTGCGAGCCCTTTCTATTCCAAATTATAAAGATTCGGGTAAGTTCAGAGCTCTTGGAAACCAGTCATTCAAAAATTAAACTAGATTATTGTCCTCCATCTTTTCTGGTATGCCATAAATCTTTATGTCATTGTTTCTTTGTCTGCTTTCCAAATCTTCCACCTTTTTAAGTAACATATTATTTTGCTTTAGAAAGAAATCAATCTGATGTTCATTTTCTATTTGTTTTCCATCAAGTTCATTTACAGACTCTTCTATTGCTGTAATTTGATCTGTGTGTTTAGTTATGATTTCCCACAGCAAGTCTATTTGTTTTTTTTTTTTTACTTTCTTTCTTCATATTATCCATAATGTGTACTAGATTGTCCAGTTTTGTAGAGAGATCTTTAATACTAGAGATGATTGTTTGTAATCCCTTCTTCATTGAATTATCTTGAAGATAAATCTTTGAGTGACTCATTAAACTCTCAGATCTGCTCTGAGCTAGTGCGAAATGGCAAAAAATACACTGAACCAACTGACATTGCCAACATCCTGGCTGACAGGTTCAGTGCAAACTTTACCCCCCTCACCCCCAAAAAGGCCCATGTCCATCCCAGAAGAATGGATTGCCCCAGACATCACAGACACACAGGTGAAACCAGCCCTTTCCAAAGCCAAAAGCACAGCATGAATGGGACCGGATGGTATCCCAGGCTGCATCTTACATGAGCTCCAAAATGAACTAACCCCTCACCTAAATTCACTGTTCAAACTCAGCCTTACCACAGGCTATGTACCTAAAGAATGGCGTACAGCTACAGTTATCCCGCTCCACAAAGGTGGTGCCACAGTGGATCCTGGGAACTATCACCCTATAAGCCTGACTAGCCTGGTCTGCAAAGCTATGGAGCACATCATCATGGAACTCATTAACAGAGACATTGGGAACCTCCAGACACTGGACCCTACCCAATTCGGCTTTGTTAAAGGCAGATCTTGCCTCCAAATCCTAGCAGACTTCTTTGAAACAGTTACCAAGGTCATAGATGAGGGAAAGGTAGTCCACACAATCTACCTGGACCTCGCAAAGGCCTTCAACACCATTCCCCACTCTGGCATTATAGATAAGCTTACCAACTTGAACATTAACCCCAATGTCATGAGATGGGTTGCCAACTGGCTCATGGATAGAACTCACATGGTCAGAGTTGCAGGTGCCATGTCCAACTCTAAACCAGTTACAAGTGGCGTCCCACAGAGCTCAGTCCTGGGGCCCCTCCTGTTTGGTATATACTTCTCTGAGGTACAGGCAAGCACGGGAGGACTATGGCTGACCAAGTTCTCAGATGATTGCAAACTGGGGGCCATAATCGATGCTCTGGCTGACACAGACATCCTCCAGAAAGGTCTCACGGAGACGAATACCTGGTGTCAGAACCATGGCCTCAAGCTAAATGCCAAAAAGTGCATAGTCATCCCCTTTGGGAAAAACAAAGTGCCCACAAACTACCACATAGGTGGTAATCCACTAAGTATGGAAGATGTAATTAGGGATCTGGGGACTCAAGTAGATAGCAACCTCTCCTTTGATAATCACATTGCCAAAGTGGTTAGAAAATCCTTCTATGAAGCCCACCTAATCACGAAAGGGTTCACATCTAGATCAAGAGAGGTTATTGTGGCCCTCTACTCATCGCTCATCAAGCCCATATTAGAGTACAATGCCCCATTTCAGATGTACCTTACTCGACACCTGCAATAGTTGGAAAGACCGCAGAAGTACCTCACCAAGAGGATTGTGGGCCTCAAACAGATGCCCTATGCAGCTCGACTAAAGAAACTTCAGCTCTACTCGGTTGCTTACAGCCTACTCAGAGGTGATCTCTGCCTGACGTACAAGGCCATGTCTAACCCGGAATTAATGGACATGCTCCACCTCAAGAAAACCAAATCTCTTAGAGCCACACGCTCTAGGGATTTAAACCTCAGCACAACAATAAATAGGACATGCTGGAGGGATAGATTCCTGTCCCAGAGACTTCCCTCGCTCTGGAATAGAGTCCCAATCTATGTTAGGCAAAGCCCCTCACTGACTCTCTTCAAGAGAAATCTTGACGAGTGGATGGGAAATCGTAAATTTACCCCTGGGATCACTTCAGTGGCACTGCTGGACAGAGGCTCAGGAAAACTAATCTAAAAGGGAGGCAAAAGCCAACACATTCTGGCTGGGCTTATAAATGCCCTTGGGCAGAGAGCCTAGTACCTACCTATGAACCTATGAACCTATAGTTGATGTAGTTTGTATAATTTCTGACAGGTAAAACTTGTAAAATGAGCTAATAAAGTTGACATTTTCACTTCTTAAATATCCAGATGATAATGTTATCCAGAATAAGTAAGCTCATCCACGTATTTAGTGATAAAATGAAAAATATCCTGTCAAAAAAGTATCTAAAGGCAGAGCAAGAGATTTGTGCTGCTATCTGCTCAGCATGCTGGCCATCAAGCAACTGTTTCTGATAATAACTCAAAAGCACAGAAGTTTTTAGCACAACAGCTCAGGCAACAGAAAGTAGAAAGGGTTGTTTCCAAGCTTAGGAAATCTATAACAAGAAAACTAACCAAAGCTCCTGTTGACATATTACAAATATTTTGGAAATTTTATGGAAATCTGTATAAAGCAGAGAAATGTGGAAATCAAGAAAAAGTGCAAATAAAATTTTTTATAGAACAAATATGTCAAGGTTAATGGTAGATGAGCTCAATTATTAAAGTTAATATGGGAAGAGATAAGATAAAAATGGTGATGTATAACCAATCTAAAGGAAATTCTTCAGGAATAGATGGTATTCCTGTGGAAATTTGGAAGCCAATAGAGAAGAAAGTGATAAAGATTTGGAAGGTTTTGTATAACAGTATTTTAAAAGGAGGAGAAGCACCAACATCCTGTAAGAAAGCTGTGGTAGCTGTAATACTTAAAGAGGATAAAGCCCTATCATATCCAGCTTCAAATAGCTCCATTTCAGTTCTAAACCATTTATATGTTTATGTCTATAATGGCTAAAAGAATGGCAAAGGTGATGCCAAAACTGATTTATATAGATCAATGTGGTTTTGTAGAGGGAAGGCAAACATTTGACAACATTAACAGAACAATAACGATCCAGAATAAAGCAGAATGTAAGAAAATACCACTGTTGTTAGTGGATTTTGATGCAGAGAAAACATTTTGCAGAGTAAGTTAGGATTTTATGAGTACAGCAGTGGAAACATTGTATTCCCCTGACACAATAATAAGGTTAATTAGGAGGATATATAAGGGATTGGACTTGAAAATTAAAGGGGGGTCCTTTCTGATAAGTTCAATTTAAACAGAGGAACCAGGCAGGGGTGTCATGTTTCCCTTTTTATCTGAGTTATATTTGGAACAATTGGCAAAGAAAATAAGGGACTCAGAAGTTCAATGATATAACTGGCATGTTAATCAAGAAAAGTTGGCTTTATTTGTAGATGATATTATTTTGTACCTGATAAAACCAGAAAAGGATATCTCAGTGTTGCAGAACATTTCAAGTCTTTTGGGGATACAAAATTGATGAATTTAAAACAAAGGCAATAAGTGTAAATCATGTATCCAGACACAAATTGTTTCAGCAATACTCATATTTATGGGTGCATGATAAAATAAAGTATTTAGGGGTATGGGTTAAGAAGGATTCTGTTATGGCAGCTAAGTATATGTGGAAGGAGACTAAACAAAAGATAATACAAAGAGTGAGACACTGGAAGCTCTGTTTTATGGAAATGGATGGCAAGACACAAGCATTGAAAATATTTTTAGTCCCTTTAGTGTTATACACAGGTCAGGCATATTTGTATCAACCAGAGCAGGAGTTGTGGATAGCAATTAATAAAGAGTTTAAGGATTTTATCTGGGATGACAACAGGACAAGAGTCAAATGGAGTAAATTGATCCTTCCAATAGAACAAGGTGGTTTGGATTACCTGAATTGAAGGGATATTTCAGAACTACACAGTTAAGGCTCCTGTACATAACACAAGCAGAAAGCTATAATTCAAAGTGGAAAGGGTTGATGATGAAACGGGGGGTAAATTCAAGAAATAATGCGAGACTGGGATTTTGGATACAGATATTTAAGGAGAATAACCATACAGAATATTATATTCATAAAGTAGAAGAAAGTATGCTAAGCCAACACAGGAATGGAGAACGGGACATTCTGATGATAGGGATGACTGCAATTAGGGGTACCCAGAACAGGCAAGAGGGGAATAGAATGTAATGGAGAAAACTGGTAAATGAACCAAGGTATTGTGAGCAAATAATTAGAGAGGGATAGGTAATAGAAAGGGAAGAGGCCAAGAATACATTTGGACTACAGGCTACAAATTGCCTTCCCTATCAAGGATTGATATTAGGGTATAACAAGAGAAAAGAATAGGAGAATCCTAAGTGAAAGTCCAGCACTGGTAGAGTTTTTGTAGAATCTAAGACATTAACTAATGTTAAAAAGGGTTAATTATTAGAGCATATAAAATATTGCATGATAACTATAGAAATCAATCAGTGGAGGTTATAAAGGATTGGGAAGAAGAGACTGGATAAACAATTCACAAATAAACAATGGGAGGGATGTATGTATGACTCCCAAATATGCAACAAAGTCTAGAAGATTTAGAATTTTTCCTTGGAAGTGTTTGCATTGGTATTTTTATACCCCCAAGCAGACTCCAAAGAATTGTTTCTCAGGTAAATTGCAAATGCTGGAGGAGTGATGGGAAAGAAACAGGTAATTGGGTACATATTTTTTGGAGTGTAATGAGTTAGCAGATATTAAAAATTCTGCCGACTACTCTATCAGAAATACTGAGTGAACAAATACGTGTAAATAAGGAAATTATTTTTTTGAGTTGGCATAGTAAGGCCTTGTTGAGCAATCTCACTCAGAGATGCCTGCAAATAGGCAGTTGCTGCTGAGATATTTTTAAAGACTTATGTGCTGTATCAGTCCCATAACTCTTACATTTGTGTGTGTTTGTATGAGTGTTGCAGGGGTAAGGTATTATTGCTCCTCCATTTTGTAGTTTCATGATTCTGATTAATAATTTTATTTGTAACCAGACATGTTCATGTTTGAAGTGACCAGAACACAAATGCCAGAACATACAGTCTCAGATTATAACTGGATCTCATGACCATACCTCTCTACCTCTTAGCACAATAAATCTGGACAAAGGCATAAATAATGGGGGACAAAGGCTGAAAATAGGGACAATTTTTCAATATTGCTCTTACAAACTTAGAAAGTAGAGAGAATAATATATTTTTCATTAGTATGAATTTTCAGAAGGGTCTGAAGTCTGAAACTCAAAATGTTTCCCTTTATTTTTTGATATCAATCCTCAGTGATTTTCCAGAAAACCAAAAAAAAATTATGAGGAGTACGCCCAAAATATGAGCAAAAATCCGAACATTCTGCAAACATATGGACAGTTTAGAGGTTTGCTCCTGACACGTATGACAAGAGATCCAGTTATAATCTGGAATTGGATCTCTTGACACTTGTATCTTGTGTCAAGAGGTCCAGTCCCAGATTATAACTGTAAAATTTGATATTTAAAAAATAAGAGATGACATATGATTTTTACTGCCACCAGCAGCATCAGCATTCCTTTCAGAATGAACAGTAGTGTAAACAAGTCCAGACCATGATTCAGAACCCAGCTAAAGTGGTCAGCAATTTAAAAATGTAGACATATGTTATATTATTTTTCAAAACAAAAAAATCACCTTCTTTTGTGGTAAACTACCATCTAAAATTTAGGCAACAAATAATTTTTCATATTCTTCATAGCAGCTGTTTCCATTTTTTTTTTCTCATTAGACTTCTACTAAATTCTCATCTTATCTCTCTCCATATTTAAAAAAAAGATTTGGGTTAGCATGTTTATCAAAGTAGAAGCCTTGTCTTCACTGACTATTCACTTTCTCTTGAACCTAATTTTGTTTTTTAGGAGTTACAATATATGTAGGTATTCACTGACTGATAAGTAACTGAGTAGGTTTTAGACTAGCACTTTGTTGTAGAATATTTCTGTATTCCATTAATGCCAAGTCTGAACCTAAGTAATACTATAAGACTTTTTCATTAACAGCATTACAATTGGTATTGCACTCTAGACTTGACCATTAGACTGAATTCAGTTGCGAATGAACATAGCATGCTGGAATCCCCATTATTCTAAGTATCTCTTAAACTCCAAGCTGACATAGTGTGGGACATCATCTGACATCACTTGGCCTGGAATGCCAAAAAGATAGCTTTCAGTGCACTGCAATGTCAGCCAGCAACTTCAAAGCAAATCAAATGAATGGTTGTGGCTAACTGGAAATGGGCAGGGCTATATTACATTGGAGTAAACCTTTTATATCTGTATTAAATTATCACTTGTGACATAGGCAGTCGTACATTTTTATAAATGAAAATAAACCATATTGGCATATTTCATTTGCAAATGTTATACACCACTTATAATCTATCCAGTCATCGTCAGTCAAACATTACAAAGCTCATTCAGTTCCTGACATCCATTAAACCTCATTCCTCCTCCAAAACATTATTCTGATATTTTGTTCCCATAATTCCCATTTTTTCCTATGTAATTTGTTCCTACCCTTTTCTAAAGATTCCACTTCCAGTTATTTATTCTCTGTTACTATATTCAGATTTAGATCAAAATTTAGACTTTGATTTTCGTTTTCTAGTAATCCTTTTGGCAGCCACCAGAGTTAAACTCAGCAAGGCCTTACTATATCCATACAATTCCAATTCTATATCACAGCTCAAAAAAATAATTTCCTTAGTTACACCCAATTTGCTCACCCAGTATTCCAACTACCAAAAAAATCTGCTCTCAGTTATTTCTTTCGAACCCTTCACACCTTCATCACTTGCAATTTACCTGAGAAACAATTATTTGGAGTCTGCTTGGGGTATAAAAATACCTATGCAAACACTTCCAAGCAAAAATCCTTAACCCTGTAGACTTTGTTGCATATTTGGGAGTCATACATATAATACCCCAGTAGTGGGAAAAATCTCGATCATGGATACAGTTTTATATAAATAACTGGTCGTACACTGATATACCTGCTAAATAGTCCCCTAAAGGTAGTCTTCTTCTTTAAAATACATGCCACAGCGAGTCTGAAGAGACTTTATTACAAACATATCAGATGGCCAAATAGGTTTCACTATAATACCACAAAATGCAACATGTCTAAACACAAAACTGGTTTACTTTACATTCCCAATTTATATAGCAAAGTGTCAGCAAAGCTGAATCCATTACTGATTTCTCTACTGAGAGTGAAGTATCTCTCACTTTTTAGACCACTTCACAGATTACACATGCAGAATTACTCCCTGCATAAATAAAATATTTAATTTAGCCCCAAGAAACATATTAAATCACTGAAACCTAAAATGCTTGTTTATGTTTCTTCAAATGTGAGTGTGTTTATTTGTATGAATGAGTGTTTGTGTGTGTGTGTGTGTGTGTGTGTGTGTGTGTGTGTGTGTGTGTGTGTGTGTGTGTGTGTGTGAGAGTGTTTATTTATTTGTGAGAGAGAGAGAGAGAGAGAGAGAGAGAGAGAGGATATTTCTTTTACATATCCACAGTAAATAGATTATTTTAAGTCTAGAATGCTTCTTTGGCAATAGCAACTAGCTGAAGGTCATTCACTAATATTCAAGTGTGATATATATATATATATATATATATATATATATATATATATATATATATATATATATATATATATAGTAGTCTCAGTGTAAACTGAAAATCTACATGGTCGACTTGTGTATTGTCAACCCACGTTGGTTGACATGTGCAAAATGGTCAACAGCTATGCAAGACTGACAGTCCCCAGGGTAAGGGATATTACATTTACCAGGAGATTGTGCAAACTCAAAGTTAGCATATATAATTAGCAATGCGTGTGGGGGACACTGACTCTCACATTAGGGCAGCGCAGGGGGGCAACATTTTTCTTTTCTTTTCTTTGCATGTTTTGAGGATTAGACTTAGAATATGCACTGTAGTGTGTTGACATGTTTTTTTGATATAAATGTGGTGATGTAAAGTACATTGACATTTCTGTAGATCGACTATTAGTAGTAGCTCCATTTTTAAATATATATAGATAGATAGCTACAGATATATATGTGTGTGTGTATGTATTTATATATATATATATATATATATATATATATATATATATATATATATATGGGTTCCATACACTAGATCGAATTTTCACTCATTCGAAATAGTGCATGGAATGCTCACTGCGACGAAAGTGCACTTAATTAAAAGTGCACTTACGCGAAGTTCAGTACAACAAATGGGTGTTGTACTGAACTGCCGTGCAGTACTCATGGACCTTAGGGTTAGGGCACGGGTCATAGAAGGGGATAGCCCGTAGGGCTATCCCCTTACCATGACCTGTGCCCTAACCTTAAGGTCCATGATGACTGCAGTGCAGTGAAGGACATAGCAATGTCCTCCACTATGGTGCGATAGTCACGAACCTTAGGGTTATGGCATGGGTTAGGGTAAGGGGATAGCTTTACTAACTATCCCCTTACCCTAACCCATGCCCTAACCCTAAGGTCCGTGACAATCACATCATAGTGGAGGACATAACCGGTGAAGTGCACTTACACAAAAGTTCATTTTCCTTAAAGTGAACTTTTGCAGAAGTGAGGCTTCCTATTACATGTTCGAAGTAGTGAACTTTCGTTCTTGTAATAGGAATCCATATATATATATATATATATATATATATATATATATATATATATATATATACAGGGGGAGAGAGAGAGAGAGAGAGATACTACAGATAGATAGATAGGTAAATAGAAATATAGATATACTAGATATATACACACTGGGAAAATATAATAAGCCACTATTTATCAGGAATGCCTAATGTGCCTGTTTTGCAGTATTGCAGTAGCAGGGTATTAATAACTCTCTTCCACTGAATAAAGAAACATTCAGAAGAAGAGATACTTGTTAATGAAACATGGTGGCAACACTGTGATTACAGCTATCATATCAAGGTTTGGAGGTAGCTTTAGCAAAGCAAGCCAAACATGGTTTTGTGTAGTTCAGTAGATATAACTTTACTTTCAGAAAATATAAAAAAAAAAACATCAGGATTTCACAATAGTAGCTGTCGGCCACATTAGGAGGAGTAACATTTCAGGTAGAAAATATGCAGGATTTAATCAGTAGAGAAATATTTTTGTTAAGCAAACTCTCTATGGCTGTCTACTGATGGTATCATATAACCAGCTACTAAAGAGTTATACTGTGAAAAGTAAGTAAATAAATAGTGTTCTTCTATGTGTGTGTGTGTGTGTGTGTGTGTGTGTGTGTGTGTGTGTGTGTGTGTGTGTGTGTGTGTGTGTGTGTGTGTGTGTGTTGGTGTAAAATTCTGTCAAGCAGGTGATGAGAGTCACCATGACATTGCACCCACCATTTTTACAAAACACTTAGGTTTTACAGTATGCTCAAACCAGACTTAGCTACAGGAAAGCATACACCTTTTCTGTAAGTATGAAGACAACACAGAAACCATATCTGGAGGTACTAAGCCACAGATCTGGAAAAATGTGATTGAATTACAAGCACTCCCCCTTGAAAAGTAAGTGACCCTGAGCAAGTCAATTTACTTTATAAGACTACTGGTTGTCCTGAAATGGTACTTCTAGCTTTAATAATACTACTGAATTAAGAAATAAAGACAAATAAAATAAAATCAGAATATACATACACTGTTACTCGAAAAGAAAAGATGGCACAGAGAGTATCTGGTATGCTTTTACCTTCAGGAGGTTAGGTTTCTGGGGCTTTCTATTCAGGTAGAAACCAGGAAACTATTTTTTTATTATTCTACTGTGACTCCAAGCTAACCTGTAAAGGAATACCTACATATTCTAACTACAGCTTTTCTTTAAGTATGAAGACAACACAGAAACCATATCTGGAGGTACTAACCCACAGACCTGGAAAACTGGGATTGAATTACAAGCACTCCCCTTGAAAAGTATGTGACCCTGAGCAAGTCAATTTACTTTATAAGACTACTGGTTGTCCTGAAATGGTACTTCTAGCTTTAATAACACTACCAAATTAAGAAATAAAGGCAAATAAAATAAAATCAGAATATACATGCACTGTGACTCAAAAAGAAAAGATGGCACAGGGAGTATCTGGTATACTTTTACCTGCAGGAGGTTTGGTTTCTGGGGCTTTCTATTCATATAGAAAGCAGGAAACTATGTTTTATTATTCTACTATGACTCCAAGCTAACCTGTAAAGGAATACCTACATATTCCAACTACAAAGCGTATTTACTCTCTTTTGGTCAAAGCTGCACCAAATGTGTTTCCTTCTTGTTGGGCATATCTTCTCTGTTACTCCAACCTCTCCTCTGCTACTGCTTAATTACTTTACCTTTCTGAGAGCTTCTGTACTTTTTCAGTCCCTCAAGGATGGCATTTAATTGAGACACCAACCTTTCTTTTAAGAAAATGCCTCGTAAATTTGCTTATACATCTGTCTGCATGTTTGTGACCATTCAGCTTTCTCTGTTCTACCCCTTATTAACAGGCAAGTCCAGTAGACATACATGACTATTTTCAGGGGCAATTCACAAACACTGATTGGTTAGATGGTTTACTTAGAACAGCTCAGCACATGAGAGGAGACAGAGGGAATCTAACCAAGAACTACAGTATTATACTTGGTAGCAGTACATAGCCATAGTTCTCTCTGCTAAACTACCAAATTAATAATACATTCTTATGCCTAAGCAGAAGGTGCTCCTAATTATCCTGAAAGCATAGATATAACCCCCATGTTTCCTTTCCTCTAGGAAGAACAAATTATGGGTGTGACACCGCTGCACTGGCCCAGTAATCAAGGAGCCTCAATCCTCACCACTGGCAACAGCTAGGGGACGTACACACTGGGAGGATAACAAGTACACACACATTAAAGTACAATTTCCCTTAAGAGCACACAGAGATCACAGTCAGTCTGGGGCTGGTTTCTCCCTCTCTCTCCAGATCCCCAATAAGACATCCCACTGGCACAGCTATAGGGTTGAGATCTCAGCCGAATGGCCAAGCTAAGACTTCCAGCACCCTCTCTGTGCAACCAGTGCTTCATGTCCCTGCCCAAGTAGCTGACACACACATACTTTAAGATTTGATTGATATACAAACACACATGTGCACACACACACACACACACACACACACACACACACACACACACACACACACACACACACCTGGGAAAGGCTGGCACAGTTTTACTAGCTATGCCCCCTTATGCCTGGCCTATAAGGTAGTTCCAGCTGCCACCAGCCACCCTTATCAGCTGGTATAAGGCCCTTAACAAAGGGTGCCCAATCCTACTGGGTAATGTTACTTATTAATCCAAATGGTAGTTTTCACTAAGACCTGCAAGGCTATTTAGTAGTGGCCTTTATAGTGTCACCAAATACATATGCAAGTACCCTCAGAGCTTAAATATGTCTCACAAATATCAGCCACAAAGATAGGTTTAAATATATTTAATAATAAATAATAAAAGAACAAGACAATACTCAGTAAAATCAACACAGTAACTTCAGAGTTCAAAATCACAGGAAATATTTAAAACAACATTGCAGGACAGTCTCAAATAAATACAGAAAACATCTAAACTAATCTTTACTATATTCCTATCTATATCTAAAAGAGATACTATGCTCTGAATCTTACTTATAGCCAGGCAAGTGCAGATGATGATGATGATGAGTGGATGTTTCCAGGTCAAAGACAAAATACAAAATGCCCAGTCTCTCTCTGAGAGAGTTCTTAAATCAATATCAAATATTACTGATGGGTTAGCTTGGATGACATCACTTTTTTGTCACCTGACTTCAGTTCCCAGGCTAAAACAGAATTTTACATCTCTGTGTTAAAAATACATACCTCTCAGAAGTTTGCAGATCTTGACAGTCATAAAACAATAAAACACTTACAAAACAATGCAGACGGCACCCTAGTTCTAGACATACTATCTCCTTGCTGCATTGAAACTAACTTTTATAACACAATCATAAAACAAGTTAATTTTAATGTAAAACAAGTTAATTTCAACTTATTTTCTTGAAGTTTTGCGAGTTAATCTTCTATGTTCCAACAGGGTATGATGTGGTTACATTCTTGAAGCTCAGTACTTAACGTACAGTTCTGTAGAAATCATATCAATATTCACAAATGACATAGAATTATTTACAAAATTCCAGATAGCTGGGCTAGCAGTGTCACAATGTGTAGGTAGTCGGTTAATAAACTTGCTTTCACATTTAACTATTCTATTTCCAGTATCATATCTGTAATCCCTCAAAATATCTGTCCCTTTCTTAAGTAATAGCCATCAAAGCTGTAAACAGGGATCAAACACAATTTTTTTTTACCAAAAATGTTAAGGGCATATAAACAACTCATCCCAAGCAGATTTTCATTATCAAAATCTCAGTAATGCCATTAGAACATGTTGCAGTTGTCTTGATGACCTCTTAAATTCCTATATGATAATTAAATTAAATCAATACCGTAAGAATACATATTAGAGGCTAGCTAATTTTAGAAAGTGAACATAAAGTGATCCTTTGTCAAGAAGACTAGATATTCCACAGACAGAGCACACTACCATTTAATTAAAAAAATTGCAGCATCATGCTAAGAGAATTTGCACCTCTCTAGCATGATAAGGCTTGCTGGAAAACAATGGTTAGCTGAGATTTATGCTAATGACTATATAATGAGGTGCATTGTATATTAAAGTAGAAAAAAGCATGACAACATGATTCATAAACTTATAAATGATGTGCTAACACATTGTGCACACATTAGCAATTAACACAATTGTATATTCTAGTTCAAGCACAGAAAAACTCAGAAATATGCTCTGTGTTGCTACAGCAATTGTAAACCTGTATCTGCAAGAGGCTGTTATAGCAGTAGCAGATGCCAATGGCATACAACAGAGCCCCCTGAAGGTGCTGGGTCTTCTGATCATACACATCTTTCCATGCCCTCCAAGTCACTGAGATAATAAACCACTATCAAGTGGACAGGAACACCATACAACAAACAGTGAACATATGTCAGCCTCATCTGCAGACCTGTGGGAGTCATGGAGTAGCCATCCCTGTAGAAAAAAAAGGTATGTGGGGCTTTATGTATATTACTTACAGGGGGACCTTTCAGCAACTGACTGAGAACACAGTTGGAGGTTTCATAAGCATTTGCTTTGCGAATACTCCACCTCCTCTACTCCATGCTTCAACATGTAGGTCGTCCCCAAGTAACCCAGAGGAGAGAGCAAACACCATGTGAGACTTCTATGCCATACCCTATTTCTCCAAAGTACTGGGGGCCATAGAGTGTACCCACATTGAAATAAAGGCCTCACCTGATGAAATAGGAAGGAAGCACTTGAACTGCAAAGGGTATCACTCCATCAACTACCAGATGATCAGTAATGCACAAGGTGTCATCTACATTGTATGTGCATGCCATACAAGCAATTGCTATGGTTCACAAATATGGCACACATGTGATCTCTGTCAATGGTTTTCTAGAGGTGATTTCCCACAGGGACATCAAGTGATGGATGCTGAATATGCCCTAGAACCTTTGCTCATGTCCCAGTGAGAAATTCGTATAATCCATCAGAGCAATGTTACAACCATGCCCATTCACAAATCAGAAACATTATGGTGTGTGTGTGTGTGTGTGTGTGTGTGTGTGTGTGTGTGTGTGTGTGTGTGTGTGTGTGTGTGTGTGTGTGTGTGTGTGTGTGTGTGTGTGTGTGTGTGTTTGGGCTGCTGCATTTGTAATTCTGCTGCCTGTATACATCTGGCTGAGACCTACATTATGACCCCATCACATCTGCAAAAATTCATTTTGAGCCATTCTACATAATATAATACTGAGGAAGCAGAGAACAGGTTGAAAGTGGATTGGGTCCACATTTCCTGACACCACAGGCAACAGCTGCTGAGACAGACAAGGAGTCAGAGGGAGAGTCAGTGTCAGGGGATGACCTTGCCAGATGGAAACAGGCACATTTTGTAGCAAGCAATTTGCTACAATTTAAAAGAGGAAAAAATGCTTCTAACTAAAACCTGAACACTGTAGAGCTCTGTGCAGAGTATAAAATGTGGCAACTGCTTGCTAGAAAGGTAGCAAGCAGTTTCTAAAGTTTAAAACAGAAAAGATTGTTTTAACTTAAACCTGAGTGCCATAGCTCTCTATGTAGGGTATAAATTTAGCAACTACTTGCTACATTTCTAGCAAGCAGATTGCTACAGTTTAAAAGAAAAAAAAATGAGAGCAGGGCACAGAAATGGGACCTGACTGGTTGGGGCAGGAGCGAGGGGTTCTTTTTTTTTTTTTTTGCCCTTCTCTTGAAGAGCTGTGAGGCACAGATTAGGTACTGTCTGCAGGAAGCCAGCCAATTGGAATCTTGCAGTTTTGCAGATGTCTTTTTTTGTTGCACTTCACTTGAGGTGATAATTTGTGGTACCAGCACAGGGTGATAGTCATAGGGGGAGTCAGTGTCAGGGTTATGACCATGCCAGATGGAAACAGGCACAATATGACATGGCACTAGCTAAGAGGCAGCGCATTGCATATATCTTTAATATATTACTATATAAGATCTAAACAGATACAGACAGTAAAAATGATGCATAAAAAAAATCAGACTGTTCTCATCCATGCATAGGCTGGCCACTGTGTGCATCACTCATAAGCCCATGCCCCCATGTTATAAGGATAGGCAGTAGCGCAGCTAGGATGGGGTGAAGGGGGTAACTGCCCAAGGTGCAAAGTGGTAGGGAGTGCAATCAGCAGTCCAATCCAATCCATCATTCAGATTCCCAATCAGTCTTTAGTGCAATACCAGCTTTTAAAAGCCAGTATTGTATTTCTGATCAAACCTAAGTGCTGTAGCACTCTGCATGTGGTTTAAACTATAGCAACTTCTTGCTACATTTTGTAGCAAACAGTTTGCTACAGTTTAAAAAAAGAAACAATGTTTCTAACTAAAACCTGAGCACTGTAGAACTCTGTGCAGAGTATAAAATATGGCAACTGTTTGCTAGAAAGGTAGCAAGCAGTTTCTAAAGTTTAAAACAGAAAAGATTTTTTTAACTAAAACCTGAGTGCCATAGCTCTCTATGTAGGGTATAAATTTAGCAACTACTTGCTACATTTCTAGCAAGCAGTTTGCTACAGTTTAAAAGAAAAAAAAATGAGAGCAGGGCACAGAAATGGGACCTAACTGGTTGGGCCAGGAGCGAGAGGTTCTTTTTTTTTTTTTTTTGCCCTTCTCTTGAAGAGCTGCGAGGCACAGATTAGGTACTGACTGCAGGAAGCAAGCCAATTGGAATCCTGCAGTTTTGCAGATGTCTTTTTTTGTTGCACTTCACTTGAGGTGCTAATTTGTGGTACCAGCACAGGGTGATAGTGAAGCTAGCTCCACTTCTGAGGATAGGGCACAGTTATCATCATTTGCACAGGTGGGGGAGAGGGTACAGGAGTACATGCTTTTCACAGGGAAATATGTGAATGATGAGGTCTAATAAAATAACTAAGTGCATTTATAGGCAATGCATCAAGTGTTGGTGGGTGGGAATTAATGGGTAGTAGTGTCTGGTGCACTGTGTGGGAGATGTCATGTGTGTAGTGGTGGCATGTGTGTGTGTGTGTGTGTGTGTGTGTGTGTGTGTGTGTGTGTGTGTGTGTGTGTGTGTCTGCAGGGACACAGCCTCAGCACATGGGTCAGCACTGCACCATACTGAATATGTAAAAGGCATGCACAGCAGAGGGTTAAGCTTTTCAAGCATGCTCCCACCCATAAGAATTGACTGTGCCAGGAGATGCATTGGCTGTCTCATGACTGTACCTAGATGTCAGTGTGCTAAATGAATATGACCGACATCTGCTGAAGGAGGTGTTAGCATGACTACTCGGACAATCTCTCCTTGATGTAGACACTTTGACAACTTATGTGGCAGTGGAAGTGCTACCGCTGTAGAAGTAGAAACTTACCGATCTGAGACCAGGTTGGATAACATCTGAGGATGTGACAGATGACTGGACTTGAGGATGACCCCTTGTCCCTGAAAGATGTTCCAGAATAGACACTGCACAGTCCAATGTGTCATTCATCTTAAGTCAGCATGCACTGCTTAGATGACCCCCACAACCTCTGATGAGGCCCAGGTGGAACTCACCAGTACCTTCACAATGGCCCTGAACATACGTTGGGTGACAGCTACAGACACATCAACCTCAGGGGAGAGCTGTAACTACACCTCCTGCAAGCACTACTACCAACCCCACTGTGTGGAAGCCTCTGCCCATAATAGCTAGTGCCAGATTCTGACATGTCTGTACCTGCGGCCACCACACTTCCCTGATCTACAATGACCCATCAACTTGTCCACTCTCAGATCGTAGCATGTAATGGATCTATTCATGTAGAAACACTGTGCCCATAGTCTAAGGAGGGAATGTGGGGATCACACTTCCTGTGTTCGATGTATGCACTGCATCCCTACACTGTGCCTGCTCCTCCTTCTCACTATCACCATCACAGGCTAAGAATTCTTCAACATCAGATGGGGGTAGTTTCACAATGCTGGTGCCAGACAAAGAATCATTTGTGAATAAACCAAAACAAAACATTTCTAGTATAAATATGTAACTGCATATGTACGTGATATTTTTACAACTGTTAATAAAGTTAACTAAATGAAACGATACCCACATCTTGTGTCGGTAGTTGGTGCACCTTGATATCAGACATACCTATTCATAATAGTGTGGGTAAGTTTTATAAATAGCAATATGACTAACAACTGCAAATGAGTGACATAGTAAAGGTACGACTAAATACCCGGAGCATTGCCTGCAGAAATCATCTGGGGCCTATCCATCTACACCCTGATATCCAGCACAGCACAGCAGTGCAGAACTCTGAGGCAGTAGCACTGCCTTTGAGCAAGGTCAGGAACTCCTCCATCTCTGTAGGTGGTGGTACAGTAGATGGCCCACCACCTGTAGCCCTCTGCTCTCATACCAAGGCCTCTACTTTGTTGGTAGCATTATGCAACATGTGACTGGCTCTGTGGCAGACCATACCATAGTTGCAGCTCTGGTCAGTAACAACATTACCATCATTAACCACCTGTTACCAGATACAGTCAGAGAAGGGCTTGTCAGGGGTTTGCAGTGTGATGAGCCGCCTATCATGGAGATGGAGGGTCGGTAGTATGACCTCATTCTCAGCCTCAGTAAACTGAGACTTATGGAGGAATCTGTCCTTAGCTACTTCTGTCTTAGGCATATCTCTGTCATTCATCTTAAGTCAGCATGCACTGCTTAGATGATCCCCACAACCTCTGATGAGGCCCAGGTGGAACTCACCAGTACCTTCACAATGGCCCTGAACATACGTTGGGTGACAGATACATCAACCTCAGGGGAGAGCTGTAACTACACCTCCTGCAAGCACTACTACCAACCCCACTGTGTGGAAGCCTCTGCCTAGCTAGTGCCAGATTCTGACATGTCTGTACCTGCAGCCACCACACTTCCCTGATCTACAATGACCCATCAACTTGTCCACTCTCAGATCGTAGCATGTAATGGATCTATTCAGGTAGAAACACTGTGCCCATAGTCTAAGGAGGGAATGTGGGGATCACACTTCCTGTGTTTGATGTATGCACTGCATCCCTACACTGTGCCTGCTCCTCCTTCTAACTATCACCATCACAGGCTAAGAATTCTTCAACATCAGATGGGGGTAGTTTCACAATGCTGGTGCCAGACAAAGAATCATTTGTGAATAAACCAAAACAAAACATTTCTAGTATAAATATGTAACTGCATATGTACGTGATATTTTTACAACTGTTAATAAAGTTAACGAAATGAAACAATACCCACATCTTGTGTCGGTAGTTGGTGCACCTTGATATCAGACATACCTATTCATAATAGTGTGGGTAAGTTTTATAGTTGAGTAAGTTTTATAAATAGCAATATGACTAACAACTGCAAATGAGTGACATAGTAAAGGTACGACTAAATACCCAGAGCATTGCCTGCAGAAATCATCTGGGGCCTATCCATCTACACCCTGATATCCAGCACAGCACAGCAGTGCAGAACTCTGAGGCAGTAGCACTGCCTTTGAGCAAGGTCAGGAACTCCTCCATCTCTGTAGGTGGTGGTACAGTAGATGGCCCACCACCTGTAGCCCTCTGCTCTCATACCAAGGCCTCTACTTTGTTGGTAGCATTATGCAACATGTGACTGGCTCTGTGGCAGACTATACCATAGTTGCAGCTCTGGTCAGTAACAACATTACCATCATTAACCACCTGTTACCAGATACAGTCAGAGAAGGGCTTGTCAGGGGTTTGCAGTGTGATGAGCCACCTATCATGGAGATGGAGGGTCGGCATATCTCTGTTGATAAGGAAAACACTGAGAATAGCAGCCATGGTCCTACAAAGGTAGTACTCATTGTCACATTATGAAAATGCTACTAATAGGCAGAAAAGTCTAGGTCTTGACAAAAATAGATGTGTGTGCAAAAAGCAACACAAAAATTTTAGTCATTTCAGTTTGTCCTAACACTTGCACCCCCAATAAAAGAATAACCAGTAAATGAGTGCAAGTCATCAGGCACACAAACTTCCAAGCCAACTAGATACAATATGCACACACACACACACACACACATACAATATTCCTTTGCACTTATTACACTGTATACATAACTTTGAAGGTAACCAACAGTACACTGACACAGGTAACCTACACTTACAACAAACAACTTTCCTTTGCTGGCATGCTACTACAGCCGGTACATGAGGGGCAGTGTACCCCTGCAAACAGCTAATAATAATTCAGCTTCACTAACTGAAAATCTTAAACAGTCCTTTGTATCTCCTATAAGAAGCAGGTGTAACAAGTAACACATAACTTAGAGTTGTTGCACTCCTGTAGTGTAGGAGCAAAACTTTCTGCAGTATTTTCTCATACACAAGTAATCCATCTTCTATAGTGGGATAGTGATTGTGCTTCATGTCATGCTTATATCTTTTATATTTCCTCCTCTGAGCATGAAGTGTATGCTAATTAGTTCTTAGTTCATTAACATTTCTGAATTGCAGAACTTGCGCAGTGTGCAAACCAGGGAAACATTAAGTTCTACACAAGTCTGTGCACATGTCTGAGCACTTGCAATGACTTGTGCACACATGCAGGAAGCCCATATAGCAGGATGTGAGAATTTTCCATGCTCGTAACCTCCAACTGTACCTCATTAGGAGCACTGTTTCACAAATCAAGTTTTAAAGAGTCATATTCCTAAAACGTACTCAGGGAAATGGTCTGTCACAGATTCAAGTGTTCAAAAATATTTCAGTAATAGCAATGAAAATGGATATTAAATAGTATTACTACAACAAAATAACATCATAGAAGAGTACAATGTCACATTTATGTTAGTCTGTGAGATTCCAACCTGTAGGTGTTAGTCATGTGTCAGTACAGTTGTCCACATATTAACTATGTGGTCCACAAGAATGTGAGGTGAGGTGGGAGTTCAAAACTCTGTAGACAGAATATTCACAACAATGGTCATGCTATTCATAGCAATTTAAATTTGGCACTGACATGTGAATGTATTGTCAGTGGCAAAAATAAAGATTGAGGTCTGCCATGTGTCACATCTAAAAGTGCAACTTGTAACCAAGATTGTACAATACTTAATATGACAGTCTACTCTTTGTTACACATTCTGCCATCTTCAAATTGCCATCTCTGTCCTATCCTCCCATTGCCAAACTTTAAGCAAGTCAAAAATAGACAGGAAAGAAAGAAAAATACAACAGAAGGGCTTTTGGAATGAGATTCCTATTTGTATACTCCTACATTTTGTGACAATTGGCATCGAGCAGCATGGCACTCCTCTTAAGTGAACAGAAGGTAATGTTAGTTTACCTCATGGCAAAAAATGAAGAAAATTTCTCCGCATGAGCTAAGACATTTCTATCAGTTGTGCACTTGAGCTTAGCATCATTGTGCACCAGCAAGCAAATATGACATTTAAAAAAATGTGAAAGTGATGTAAGATGATTACATTCTAACAGCTTCCATGGCTCAGTGTAGTAATGATGTGAAACTTCCATTTCAGTGCACTGTATGCATGGCTCTAGTTCACTGAGGGTGGGATGTTGTTGTACAATATCTTTTCCAGTCTTTACCAGTAGTCTATTCCAATGAACATAATTTTATACCTGTTATCTGAAAGCTTCAGTGGCCAACCTGTCTAATGCTCTGGTAAAATGCATGAGTTTGTATCTTGTTATGTGAGTTTATTTTTAATTTATGTCAACTGCTGTGATAACCAAATGTTTTTTTATTGGCACATGTCCTGTGAAAGATATGCATCATACATAGCTAAAGCTCTGCTCTGCTTAAAGACCTTTACCATGTTGAAAAATGATATAACCACAACACACACACACACACACACACACACACACACACACACACACACACACACACACACACCTATACACACACACACACACACACACACACACACACACACACACACACACACACACACACACGCAAGCAAAGGACTGAGCTATTAAAATAAAAACTGATTTTGTTCAAATGCTACACAACACTTAACATATAGCAACAGTGACAGGCACGGGTGGGTAATGATAAATGACAGTTATCACCTTATGGTAAAAATTGTAGAGAAATATTTCAGCCAAGCTAATGATGTGCTGACTGTTGATCAAGTGAACTTAAACTCAAGGTACAACAGAAACTAAAACTGACATAGCCACAAGATGACATGTTTATTTGAACTGTAACATCTTCTGTTGCTGATTGTACTCCAGATGTGATATGTAATTTTGCAGTAACATATGTGGAGCATTTGTATCCACTGATGACTTAAGTCTGTTGAATATTGCTCATTTTGCAGTCCCCTTACTCATAGGTTAGTACTAAGCTAACTGCTCTTGCGAGCCATTTTAAGCCTAGCCAATTATCCCTTGTGAGACTCAAACCCTGCACCTTGTGTTTGTAAGGCAAACACCTTAACAATTTGGCCACCCTCCCAACCACTCTTTCCAAAGAACCTGCAAATGTGTACTACCTGACTAGTATAATAGAAGTTATTCTGTAGTGCGTGTAGGTGGTACACAGGTCATAATACTAAGAGGCAGGTAGGCAGGCAGGGTTTTGAATCCCTTAACATGTAAGCTGTGGCAGTGTGAACAGTGGTCATGATAACTATGAAAATCCATTTGTTTTGTGAATCACACTATGTGTGCATGCTCTGGAAGTTAAATCTGTCATGTTAAATACAACTGATAGCCCATGATTAACTATCGTCATCTGGAGTCGCTGCTGAGCATGTGATCTCAGCAACAAACAAATGGAAAGAGGACCACGGGACCACCATGTTTCACACCTAAAAGTGTCACTAGAGTCATAATAGCGCAGTGCATATATTACATTTCTTTTGGCATCCATCAAGCAAATGTGATTCTCCCTATAAGGGGGGAAATGTAAGATTTGCTTTGTGTACCAGTTCAGTTCCATTTTTGAAGAATAGATATATGCCTGGTGAAGGTGAAGGTAGTACTCCTTTTAGAGCACAGACGTGGTGTGAAGTGGAGACCAAGATCTTTCATAATCTCTCCTGAAGCATTACAGCCACATCCTCCAGCAGGGGGGCTATAAGTGATATCAGTACAATGCTGATACCTGGAATAGTTTGGCTAAGGCTATCATCCACTCATGGAAGAACTGTGCAGTGACCATAACAGTCACATACATTGCTGAAAGCCTGAATATCTTAGCTGATGGAAGGAAGAGGTCCAAGCTTGGTCATTAGCTCCATACTATAACATAATAGTGAATGGCAACAGACAAATTTTATCATGCTCCCTGTTTCTCTTCATCTCCTCAAGAGACAAAAAGAAATCAGGAGGTGCATAGGGAGCAACTGGAGTGACTAAGAGAGTACCGGGGTACATGTAGGTTATTTTGTGAGACATGTTTGTGTTTCAATAGTAACAGCTAGCAACTGAAATAACAGTAAAGTACATTTATACAGCAAGATGGCATCTGCTATTATTGGTATTCTATACTGTAATTATGAGTGTGCATAGGCAGAATGTTGATTATCCATCCAACTATCAGCATAGCTGGAGAAGTGACCCCTCACATTAAGTGTATATGCACTGAAAGTATTAGAAAGCTTGTTGGTTCAGTCCATAGCCCTACAAAAAAAACATTTGATGTTTTCATAGGGGCTAATTTTATATGTCATAGTGGGTGAACTAATAGAACTGTAATTTATTTATTTATATATTTATTGTATTTTTTTTTTACCGCAAAAGTCTGACTGAAAACAGAGTCGCCTTTTCAGCAGAGGCCTTAGATAGTTAAGATGTTAAAATGAACTTGCATGGCCAATTATAAAAATATTATTTGTCATTCACTGTATTTTATAATTATGAAACAAAAACTGAGAATGCCTTTTCATAATTTTTGTAATGTCTCTTCCCAAACCCTGTTTGCCTGTAATTTGTTTATAAATGTTAAGTTTTCAACATTGTACCAATTAAAATACTGGTAAATGACAGTGACAGAGCAAAACCAGATACGCCATTAGTGTCATTCTGTGCTGCAAATACTACAGCTGGGCAAAGTTAATAAATGTGGATTCTGAATACCACTGTCTGCATAGCTGGGCCAGTGGCCCACCATATTAAGTATTATATGCATTGAAAATTGTTATGATGGATGTTGATTCAAATCCCTGCAACCCAAAAATAAATAAAGTTAATGTTTTCGTGGCCTAAGTATTTTATTTCCTACTGGCTAATATAATTCAGTCACAAATAACATGGTTAAGAAGTTATAATAAATGTGTGTATCCTATGGTGTTATATTATTGTTGTCCTTCATTGTAATGTCTGCTTACCAAAAAATACTTAGGAACGCCAGTTTCATTTCTTTTGTATGTCTCCTCCCCCACCCTCTTTTTTATTATTTTTATGTATTTTTTTTATTTTTTTAATTTCTGTTATTATCATATTTAACAACACAGAGGGTCTATATTAGAACACCAAAAAGACCAAATGTCGAACGGCTGAAAACTCGAAAATGCCGTTCATCGAGATTTTTTTTGTGTGAGATCGCCATACAGTGAAGATTGGAAACTTTGCCCTTTCCTCACTGTAGTTCAATCTCAGAGTTGGTATATATAATTAGCGGGGGTGTGGGAGTACAGCCCCCCACAAAAGCGATTTAGATGAAAGTCATTTTCGAGTTTTAAGCCGTTCGACATTTGGTCTTTTCAGTGTTCTAATATAGACCCCAGCACAGAGACCTGGACTGACCATGCCAAGACAGACAGCCTGTCAACCCCCACAGGTGGCTGTAGCAGCACAACTACTGCCACAAGAGGCACCCAGCACATCTGGATCACAGCCTACCACAGCTGTCTCCACACGTCCTACCCTACTTGCACCACCTGCATCAGGTAGCAAAGCCCCAGGCGATGGTGCATTGGTACCCACCAGGAACAGTACCAGTACCCATCAACAGCTGGCAGAGCTTGGGGGGGAGATACTCGACAGGAGATTCCATGCCCGCATTGGCCGTGTTGAGACCATACTCCACTGACTAATTGAGTTGATTCTATGCTCCCAGTGTAAGGAGTGATTTCCCACTGTGTCAAAGCTGGCAGCAAATGTTTTTCTGAACACCCCATCCTATCCCCATTACTGGTGTTGCCTCTTCCTTTTGTGTCTATAATTAACCCTATCAGGTTATACAATCAATGTTTGCCCTTTATTTGTCTGATATCTCCTACACTAATCTGTTCCTCTCCCTCAGTGTGTTGCCCTATACCCTGGCAGTCTTGTCTGCCTTTTCCTGCCACCTGACCTCCCACTCTTACCTACCTCTCACATCCATGACTTCCTTCCCCAGGTTTCCTCGCTCAAATAAAAATGGGTACCTGTCCAACAAAAAAATTACATCCCACACATAACTCTCAACTCCACCTAAATGGCATAGTACAACTGGTCAGCCAATATAGTGTGTTAATTTGACACTAAATCATTACCAATGCCATTTATCAAAATATTTAAAACTTTACATATAAGCATTGTTAATTTTAGAAGATGATGACCTATCCCACCTCCATTCTGATCATTCCTGAATTGCTCACCTAGTGTTCTACTCTGCTTCCTATTTTCCTCTCTGTCCTATTCTCCCATTTTCAACCTTTAATCTCATCCAAAAATACACATATACATATGACTATTAATGGCTTATAAACAGAAATAGCTATTTCTGTAATCATCCAGTGCACTACCATTGTCATCAAGCAGTGTCACTGGTCGTCACTGAACAGGCGTTAATGTTGCTTCTCAACCTATGGCAAAAGTGAAGAAAATTCCTACTTATACACTAACACTTTACCATTGATTACGCACCCGAGCTAAGCAGCAGTGCACATCAGTAAGTATCTCTGACACACAGAAAGTGAGGTAATGTGATTCTGTTCTCTGTTACTGCTTTCATGGCTCAATGTATAAATGATGGGAGGCATGCATTGCAATGGACTTGTGCAGGGTTCTCTTCCACTGTGGGAGAGGATGTTGTTTCACATTTTCTTTTCAGTCTTCAAATGTCCTCCATTCAACAGGCAAACCTGTAACATTTTCAGATTGATACCAAGATTTTAAATATTGGAATCCTTTGCATTTTGCTTGATAGCAGTTTGCAAATGGTATACATTTAACTGCTATGTCTCACTGATGATGTCATATAGACAGCCTTTGCTGTAACCCTAGATAATGCACTGCCATGGAGAATATAACTGCGGAGCTTTATCTTTCCCTGTCACCCACCTCTGTCCTGTTCAATCCCCGTTTCACTGCATTTGTATTTTTTACTTTTTAACATTCCCTTCAGTTGTGAGTTTTGAGAGAGATACAATATACATTCTTTTGTGGCTTTACGATACTTCATTGCTGTGGAGCATATCACAAACTCAGGCATGTTTCTATGTCACTAGTGTGTACCTTGCATCACCCTTAGCTACATATGCATCATTCTGTACCTCAACGTTTCATCTTAAACAACATATTTATTACATCAGACTCATGGCCAATGAGTTTTAAGGAATAAACATATTACGGTTTGTAGGCATAACATAGTGTGATGCGTGGCAGAGAGCAGCTTCGCTAATCACAGTTAAATGCTAACACTCAGTTCACATCCTATGGAAAAAATGAAGAAAAATCCTTTAACCATGCTAATGATTTACTTACCATTGTGTGAATGAGATTACCCTTGATGCTTGACAGAAAGCAATACTAATACCAGTAGGCATTTATTAGTTTAGCTGTAACAGCTTTCATGCCTCAATGTATTCCTGATATGATGTTTAAATTGTCACTAAGATACGTGGCGTGTTGAGATACACTGATTACTAGTATCTGTTTAACATTTCTCATTTTGCTGTCTTCCACACTCGAGACACTACCATAAAATGTATGTTTTCTGACAACTGTTGGATGACTACTTCTGTGACATCATTGGAGAGTACAAAGCTCTAGAAAACATGAGTTAGACAGGCATGGGTTTGAATCCAACTAAGGTGTATGTTGTAGCAGTATAAAAAGCAATTTGTAACATGCAACAGTAACTTAGTGAACATATGTAATCTGAGATATTCTACATTGTGACATGGGAAGGCTTTTGATCCCTAAGTGCTGAAGTCCTCTTTAACCATTTCCAACTTCATTCAAACACACACACACACACACACACACACACACACACACACACACACACACACACACACACACACACACACACACACACTATTAACAATATCCCTTCAAATGTCTGTTTTGTGGCAACTGTTGCATAACCTATTCTGCGGCATCATTAGCTAGTATAGTTCAGTAGAATATGAGTTAGGCTGACAGGGGCTCAAATGCAAAGAGGTGTATGTTTTAGCTATATGGTAAACAATCCATACCTTGCAATACATAACTACAATGCATATTACTTAATAAGGACTATCATACTATGTGTAAATTGCAGTTTGTCATTGCTGTGTAATCTGTCCATACAGTACTGGGTGGGTTTTGATTCCTTTGTTGTAGTATTTCAGTTTCACATGGCCGCAATGCAATAGTGGCCTTTGTAAAGGCCACTAACTTCCTGGAAACATTATCACAGCACATACACAGGCAGAACGGAGTCTTATACCTAAACAAATCATCTATCTGCAGTGTAATTTGTGTGCCAGTTGACTGAGGGCATCCTAGGCATCCTTAAGTAGGCACAGAGGAATGATACTGCTCATCATGTAGGAAACACTGAGGAAATTCCTTTGAAAGCAATAAGGGCTCGGTGCATGTTGTACAACTGTGGTGATCGCCATTGCACAACACCAGGCAACAGTGACATGACATGACATTAATTGTTGCATTGTCACAACTTTATAGCCGTAAGTTGATGGGCACATTACTAAAACATTAGTGGGAGGATTGTGAGTCCAAGATTGTTACATATTTTGAACAAGGTTCATAGTAGACAGTGTTCTAACATTCCCTGTAAATATGTGTGTAAGTTTAATCTTATGTTAACTTCTTCTCTGACATCACTTGCTGATGTGCAGGATATCAGTTAAGCAGGCAAGGGTTCAAATCCAAGATGGTCTACCTGGCAGATGTCATCATCATGTACTAATAACTTAGCATGCAAGTATAACATCCAACTTAACATCTACAAGTTTTCATGCCTCAGTCAACTCATGCAGTGATGGGTACAGTGGATAATGGGTTTCAGGCCCTACCCCTTATGTGTATTATGTAATTTTCTGCTTTTCATATTACAGTCTTCAACGCTGTTCTGACATTTCCATTACATGTAAGTATTCACACTTCTTTGGTACAGCTTCTTCTATAGCTTAACTTATTAATGTTGACATACATAGAATATTACTATGAAAACTCAAGGTTTTGAACACAGGTGTGTACATTTTGCCTGTCCTGCTGTCTAGTGTCCCACTCCCCTAAAATTTATTTTCCAGTCACCTCTTTGATGAGTTCTCCCATGGCATGCCTTGCTAATACAGTATTCTGGTGAGTATTTACTTCAAGAAAGCAAGGGTTAAAATACAGATCTGTGCATTTTGTTTGTCCTGCTATTAAGTATTCTAGTCCACTGAAATATATTTTTTCAATCCTTATCTACCATTGCTTCTGTGGCATGTCCTGCTAATACAGTGGTCTAGGACATATCAGTGATAAAAGCAGGGGTTAAATTTCATTAGTGCCTCTCTTTTAGTGTTGTTATGTGTTATATTTCCCTGAATGCAAACCATGCTGTCATGACTGTATATGTTACGTGGGAGTCTCATTGACATTTTCTGGCATAATTATCTTTCCAGATTCATCTTTCAGTATTGAGGTGGGAAGTTACATGAACTTCTAACAGCTATCATGACTTATTTGACTGATCCGTGTAGTTATGCATTGATGTTTAATGTGTTGTATGCCACTTGCACCATGTGTCCACCAGTGGCCAGTCTCATTAATAAAGTGCCATGGAACACTGCATTGTGAGAGTTCTGTGGTTGGTTCCCTTGAAGACTATCATTTGCTCTGTTACTTTTGCAATCTGTCTGTACATGTGATACATTTTAGAGTCCTTTGCACTCTGACATCTGCAGTGTCTCACCTTGACAGTACAGTGTGATATACTGTCATATGGACTGAATTGCTGCACTGACCAACCTCAGGACAACATACAAGTCATTTTTAATGACGTTTCTGGTATAGTATGGGTCCATGGCTAACACTCCCATTGTTGTCTGTTATGGTACAGGTTGCAACATCACATTACCATATTATTTTACATCCCACATCTCACATGTATACCTCATTTTATAAAAAAGAGCCATATTCTAATAGACATTCTAGGGTCTACCTTTTCATCTAAGGTTTTCTTACACAACTCACCTTGCACTTTTATCTTCACCATCTCTATGGATTCTATTAGTGGCCTCAGTTGAGGCCTCAGTGTCTGTGTGGCTTGCCTTTCCAGTGCACATAACTTTATGGATGCACGTGCTGCTGATGATTACATCACCGTGCTCATACACTCCCATCAGCTACTGAAGGTGCTTGTGAACAGTTATTGTTTATCTGTTGTATTTAGATGTGACCGTGACATGGCTTACAAGGAACTAACAGTGAGCCGGTGCTGCAGCCACTACAAAAGGCTCCTTATCATGCACACTGGCTTCACCACATGCATATCTGATTAGAAATGCTCCTGCTCATGCTGAGAAGGTAAATAGTGTTGAGTTGGCTGCTATGATACCACACTATTAATGATTCTCTAGGAGAGGTTTTCCATTTTAAAAATGACTAAACCCTGTATTAGGAAGGTTGCATTTGCAGTTGGTAAATCTAGCTGAATCCAACCAAATTTTTCTTACTTCACTTCTATTTACTTTTCATATTGCCTCAAGTGCTAGTCACTCGACACAGTCTGCACCAATGGGAAATGGCTGCACACCACTTTATACAGCAATCTAACCAGAACTAAATGAGGTGACGTTTTGCTTCCTCAAAAGACCAGGTGTTTGTAGAATAAGGCATAATCACCTTATTCACTAGAAGGGTTTATGTCTAAATGCTTGACTGTTTTAATAAACAGCCCATCTTGTAACCATATTTTTTAATACACAAATTAGAACTCTGTGCATGTTGTTCGCAGCTGTGTGAGTTCTGCCTCCCCAAACAGGAAAGTCAACTAGTTAATATGAATGAAAAACAGGAAGGAAAAAGTTTAACTGTAGGGTTTCAGGCCAGCAGCGCGGTACCACAAAACAAACCCAGTACACTGATTATACCTCTATTTAGGATAACTGCTGACTTTACTATCTCAGGAAATTTCTTAAATTAGTCAACAGAGATCAGATAAGAAACAAACTGTCATAGCTGTACTTCATGATTTATTAGGAAATTAATTCTGAATAAAATATCATAATTTCTCTTGGACTATCATTATGAAAAGAATTACAATGAACAAAGTTTTGAACTTCTTTCTCAGTCTGCATAAATATTCCTAACCAAAATAGATCATCATGAGTCTTTCTCTATACTTAACAATACCATAGTGTGATTCAGAAATTCTTGCAAACATTACCTTCCTAAACTGATATGGCACTATCAGTGCATCTGTCTGTTGTAAACAGTAACCTTTGCATGCAACAAATCAGTGTTTTGGAAAAATAAAATCTCTATTTCTTTCCAAATAGTTTTCTGTGCTGGTCATCCTCTCATAGCAATTGCTTTAGCCATTTTCATCTCAAGTCATTCTCAGTATATTTCTAAAATTAATTCCAGTACCTTTCTGTCAAAGACAACTATGGAATTACAAAAGGGCCTTACAGAAACAGATGCTTGGTGCCAGAGCCATGGGCTCAAACTTAATGCCAAGAAATGTATAGTTATCCCCTTTGGGAAAAAACATGTACCCATGAATTACCACATAGGTGGCAGTGCACTAAACACTGAAAGTGTGATGAGAAACTTAGGGACACAAGTGGACAGTGGTCTCACCTTCGATAACCACATTGCCACAACAGTCAGAAAATCCTTTTATGTGGCAAACCTCATCACTAAGGGCTTTTCATCAATAAAAAAAGGAGGTCATTGTCCCACTGTACTCATCCCTCATTAGACCCATTATAGAGTATAACACCACGTTTGGTATGTACCTCACAAGACATCTGCAACAGCTGGAAAGGCCGCAGAAATACCTCACTAAAAGAATCACAGGCCTAAAGCAGATGCCATATGCTGACCATCTAAAAAAACTCCAGCTATACTCTGTGGCATATTGTCTACTCAGAGGCGAACTCTGCTTAACATACAAGGCCATGTCAAACCCTGAGCTGCTGGACATGCTCCACTTAAAGAAGTCCCAATTCTTCAGAGCCACATGCTCCAGGGATCTAAACCTTGTCATCACAATGAACAAAACATGCTGGAGGGATAGATTCCTGACCCAGAGACTCCCCATACTCTGGAATAGACTGCCCATACATGTCAAGCAGAGCGCCTCCTAGGCCTTCTTCAAAAGGAACCTTGATGATTGGATGGGAGATAGGAAATTAACCCCGGGAATCATGTCAGTCACCCTGCTAGACAGGGGTCCAGGGAAGTAAATATTGTGGGAAGAAATATCCAGGGAATTGTTATGGCTAGGCTCGTATAGGCCCTAGGGCCGATAGCCGAGTAGCAACCTATGAACCTTTAACTTCCATTTCATCTCTTGGTAAGTACCTGCTATGTGCATCTCACTCACTCTCAGGTTATACTTAAATAAATGCAATAACATTCTTTGCAACATGGGCGGTGGCTTATGCAATAACTTCAGATGCAGTTCATAAATATAGCCAGCAATTTCATAGGGCTTGTATGTGATCCAAACCACATACCAGACCCCCTATGGAGTTCATGAAAATGTATTGACTCTCTGGAGTAAATACATACCTCATTGAGTACCTAGGTAAGTCCAGGTAAGCAGAAAATATGTTAAGAAAAAAAAACAAATAAAAGTAGCAGGAACACCATGGTCATAAAAACATAGAAGTTTAATATAAAAAGACGGTAAGCGCTTTCACTTTTCCCAACAAACGCTTCATCAGATGTAAAAACATTAATTCACAGTACAAATATATACTATCTAAAGCAATTAAGCATAAGAATTAACACCCAATCAAATACAAAAGCATTGTTGGATGCCTAGCAACTAATTAGTATTGCAAATCACGTTCCAACAGAGCTGGTTTCAAAGATACAGAACAGTTTAAACCTGGATAACAATCTGCCTGTAGTTTTAAAATCCATGACAGCTTTACCTTATAATTCACAACGCCCCCCTCACATTCTCAAATATACATTGCAAGACCCTGAAAGAAAAAGAGTGACCATTAAACTCCATTATATGTTTTGCTAGAGCATTTTTCATATCTTTTTTTTTTCTTACATTATATAGATGTCCTGTTACTCTTTCTTTAAGCATTTTATTAGTCTTGCCCACGTAAAAACTTGGACATTGGTTGTAGGTGGCTAAATAAACCCCATTCCGTGTCCTGCAATCACTATATAAGTTGGGGGAGAACTTAAAACTGAGTCTAGGGTGTTCAAAGATCTGTACTCTAGTAATATACATGCAAATACAGCAGTTCCTGCAAGGGAACGTACCAAGTCTCATTGATGGCACAGGTTTAGTTCATTGGGGTTTGGCACATACTTGCATTTTCAAATTCATTGCATTCTTAAAACGAAAGGTGGGAGGACCACCTACCAGGGCTCTGGTCTTACCATCAGAAATTAAAAAATCCCAATTTTTATGCATTATATCACAAATAGGGTATATGTTGCTGGTATATTTAATGCGAAATTTAAGTTGATGTTGATTATCGTTCCTATGATCAGAGATCAACCTTGTATTATGATCAACCACATGTCTGGAGAAAAAAGGTTTGTATCTATCAGTGCACCTGCCAGCCTGCACCATTGTTCTCTGTGTTTCCACCAAACATTTGTCATACCCCCTTTGTAGAAAGCATTCTGTCATATTATTCATAGCATCTAAAAAACTTGATTCCTGTGTGCATAACCTAGAGATCCTAATGTATTGTCCCTTCACTATGTTAGAGTAGGTATATCTTGGATGCATACTTTCATTAACCAACAAATTATTTTTCCAGCAGGTTGTTCAATATAATGAAGTGTTCAAGACACCCACATTGTTAACTTCTAAATGAAAGTCTAAAAAAAATCTATATTAGATCTAGAACAAACCATACTAAAAAACAAAAAATCAGTACTGTCATTCAAATACATCACAAATTGTTCCAAGTCCCCTCTGTGAACCACCCCATAAAATAAAAGCATCATCTACAAAATGACGATAAAAAATCAGTTCACTTAAAAAAGCACTCTTGGAAAAAACATATTTTTCCTCCCACTTACTGAGTACCAAATTGGCATAAGAATTCATGCAGGGAGTACCCATGGCCACTCCCTAGCGCTGTAGATAATAATCTTCACCATATAGGCATATATTGTTGTTCAACACTAATTCTAAGAGCAGGCAAGTGGTATGTATGTTAGTCTGTATTCATTGGGAATGGAAATAAATAAACTTTTTATATCTAAGGTGACCAATATGATACCTTTTAAATTGCCCTTATCCTGTGTTACCAGGTATAAATCTTTAAGAAAGTGTTTAGTATCTTTAATATACATGGAAATAAGGATATTAACTTCTTTAATCTTTTTTCAATAATTATACAACCTGGTTGTGTGACCCATCTATCACCCGCAACTATCGGTCACAGTGGAGGTTTTACCAGATCTTTGTGTATTTTAGGTAGGCCTTTTATGGTGGGAATGAAGGGATTCTGTATATGTAAAGCCATGTACATTTCATAATCTATCAACCTATTCATCAATAGTTCATACAGAACATCATGTACATAACTAACAATGCTACAAACTATAGCCCTATCAATTTTACAGTAAATGGCTTCATCACTTATAGATTGCATAGATTGATCGTAATCAGTTGTATTTAATATTACTATTGACCCCCCCCCCCCCCATCAGCAAGGATAATACAGATGGAAGAATTGTTTTTCAGACTGTTTAAAGCTAATCGCTCTGCTCTACTTATATTGTGAAAATGTTTCTTATGAGCAGAGTACAAATAAGCCATAATTTCATCTTCACAGGTCTTTAGAAAAGTCTGCACATGTCGAGACAATAACGGCATGAAAGTACTTGTTTTTTTAATCTCAGTCTCAGTCAGTGCAGATGTTGTATTAGCATTAAACAGTAATTTTAAAGCCACATTACATGCAAACAGCCAAAGATCCAAAATAACTTCACTTACATTTGATGGTGTTGCCTGTATAAAGGTTAATCATTTATTAAGTAAGAAAATCTCCCCTGAATTCATTATGTAGTCCGGAAACCTGTAGACTAACAAGTTAGTAGATGTCACTTCCATGTCCTCTGTGTATTCGATAGCCATTCCAGGGAGTGTTTCCTTTTCTGACACTCCCCTGCTGGCTGATCTCTCCATTTGTCTCGATTTCACTTTCGCTGGTAAGTGGTAAAAAAATGATCCAGTTGCCATGGTGAGCTTAAGTTTAGCTCCAAAGAGATCATAACGAGGAACAGTTCGCTCAGATGATGTAGAAATATTATTGCTTGAGACTTTCAACTTGGGAACATCTTTGTATGGCCAAGAGAAGAAGAACGTATTGTTAATATAGAGGCAGCCAATAACAATGGTCCAGACAACATACCTCCTGTTATTGACCAACAGCCTGATAACATCAAAGTATGAGACACTAATATTGATGTACAAGCAGTTGAGGCAGTGAACAATGATGTCAATCAAGCTGAAGAGATACCAGTCAATAATGATAGCTTTTCTAACTCAAGCAATAATATTTCTACAGCATCTGAGTGAACTGTTCCTCATTATGATCTCTTTGGAATTAAATCTAAGCTCACCATGGCAAATGGATCTTTTTTTACCACTTACCAGCGAAGGTGAAATCAAGACAAATGGAGAGATCAGCCAGCAGGGGATGTCAGAAACGGAAACACTCCCTGGAATGGCTGCCGAATACACGGAAGACATGGAAGTGACATCTACTAATTTGTTAGTCTACAATCTCTCGGACTATATAATGAATTCAGGGGAGATTTCCTTACTTAATAAAGGATTAACCTTCATACAGGCAACACCATCAAATGTAAGTGAAGTTATTTTGGATCTTTAGCTGTTTGCATGTAATGTGGCTTTAAAATTATTGTTTAATGCTAATACAACATCTGCACTGAGTGAGACTGAGATAAAAAAAACAAGTACTTTCATGCCATTAATGTCGCGACATGTGCAGACTTTTGTAAAGACTCGTGAAGATGAAATTATGGCTTATTTGTACACTGCTCATAAGAAAAATTTTCACAATATGAGTAGAGCAGAGCGATTAGCTTTAAACAGTCTGAAAAACAATTCTTCCATCTGTATTATGCCTGCTGATAAGGGGGGCAATAGTAATATTAAATACAGCAGATTATGACTAATCTATGCAATCTATGTTAAGTGATGAAGCCATTTACTGTAAAATTGATAGGGCTAGAGTGTGTAGCATTGTTAGTTATGTATATGATGTTCTGTATGAACTATTGATGAATAGGTTGATTGATTATGAAATGTACATGGCTTTATATATACAGAATCCCTTAATTCCCACCATAAAAGGCCTACCTACAATACACAAAGATCTGGTGAAACCTCCACTGTGACCGATAGTTGCAGGTGATAGATAGGTCACACAACCACATTCTATACTTATTGAGAAAAGACTAAAGAAGTTACTACCCTTATTTCCATGTATATTAAAGATACTAAACACTTTCTTAAAGATTTATACATGGTAACACAGGACAACGGCAATTTAGAAGGTATCATATTGGTCACCTTAGATATAAAAAGTTTATTTACTTCCATTCCCAATGAATACGGCTTAGAAGGCATTAGGTATGTTTTATCTCAGTGGTCTTCAGACTAACATAATACATACCACTTGTCTGCTCTTAGAATTAGTGTTAAATAACAATATATACCTGTATGGTGAAGATTATTATCTACAGCGCTGGGGAGTGGCCATGGGTACTCCCTGAGCGAATTCTTGTGCCAATTTGGTACTCAGTAAGTGGGAGGAAAAATATGTTTTTTCCAACATTGCTTTTTTAATTGAACTGATTTTTTATCGTTGTTTTGTAGATGACGTTTTTATTTTATGGGGTGGTTCACAGAGGGACTTGGAACAATTTGTGATGTATTTGAATGACAGTACTGATTTTTTTTGTTTTTTAGTATGGTTTGTTCTAGATCTAATATAGATTTTTTTTAGATGTGCATTTAAAAATTAACAATGTGGCTGTCTTGAATACTTCATTATATCGGAAAACCTACTGGAAGAATAATTTATTGGTTAATGAAAGTATGCATCCAAGATATACCTACCCTAACATAGTGAAGGGACAATACATTAGGATGTCTAGGTTATGCACACAGGAATTGAGTTTTTTAGATGCTATGAATAATATGACAGAATGCTTTCTACAAAGGGGGTATGACAAATGTTTGGTGGAAACACAAAGAACAATGTTGCAGGCTGGCAGGCGCACTGATAGATACAAACCTGTTTTCTCCAGACATGTGGTTGATCATAATACAAGGTTGATCTCTGATCATAGGAATGATAGTCAACATCAACTTAAATTTGGTATTAAATATACCAGTGACATATACCCTGTTTGTGATATAATGTGTAAAAATTGGGATTTTTTTAATTTCTGATAGTAAGACCAAAGCCCTGGTAGGTGGTCATCCCACCTTTTGTTTTAAGAATGCAATGAATTTGAAAAGGCAATTATGTGCCAATCCCCAAAGAAGTAAACATGTATCATCTATGAGACTTGGTACGCTCTCCTGCAGGAACTGCATGTATATTACTAGAGTACAGAGCTTTGAACACCCTAGACTCAGTTTTAGGTTCTCCCCCAACCTATATAGTGATTGCAGGACACAAAATGTGGTTTATTTAGCCACCTGCAACCAATGTCCAAGCGTTTACATGGGCAAGACTAATAAGATGCTTAATGAAAGAGTAACAAGACATCTATATGATATAAGAAAAAAGATATGAAAATGCTCTAGCAAAACATATAATGGAGTTTAATGGTCACTCTTTTTCTTTCAGGGTCTTGCAATGTATATTTGAGAATATGCAGGGGGGAGGATTGTGAATTATACTGAAAAAGTAGAGCTTTCATGGATTTTAAAACTACAGGCAGATTGTTATCCAGGTTTAAACTGTTCTGTATCTTTGAAACCAGCTCTGTTGGAGCGTGGTTTGCAATGCTAATTAGTTGCTAGGCATCCAACAATGATTTTGTCTTTGATTGGGTGTTAATTCTTGTGTTTGCTTTAGATACTATATATTTGTACTGTGAATTAATGTTTTTAGATCTGATGAAGTGTTTGTTGGGAAACGCGAAAGCGCTTATCTTCTTTTTATATTAAACTTCTATGTTTTTATGGCTGTGGTGTTCCTGCTACGTTTATCTGTTTTTTTTAACATATTGCTGGAGTATAGCATGGAACTTTACTGACTACTTGGCCTTTTCTCTTTTTGTAAGCAGAAAATATGCAAATGAAGATTCACAGCTTGGTCAATGCTTCATAAAGGTGTGAATTCTGGTCTACAACATGGAACCGCTGCTAGAACTGACACAGGCTCAAGTGTGAGCTAACTGCACAGAATAAAATGCTCACTCATTGTTCCTTTTGATTGTGCTGTTAACTCAGCACAATATAGCCAGCAGGCACTCCAGCTCCTTGACCTTTAGTCAATGCACTAGAGTCTTTGCAGAATTATTTATTTTCAAATGAATAGTTCTTAACTAGTTTCTTTATTGTTTTGTACTCTTTAGTAATTTCAGTAGTAGTAGTTATTGTAAACAGCCCCATCTTGTGTCTCAAGCGGCATAAAACAATTTCCCCGAGTGTTAAAAGGAATGGTTTGTAGCACACCACTCTAATGTACAGCCCCCTACACTGACAGAACACATCTTAGCCATTAGGATTTAAAGCAGTACTGGACTGCATGATTTATATAATATGTAAATTCACCCAGCTCTTCAGTCATGACAATGCAATCAAAAACATGTACGAACTGTTCCATGCCTTGACTGCAGCAGCCTGCAACTACTGGTATACCAAATATCTTTTGCAGACCTCCACACCTGATGTCAGACCCAGCCGAGGTACCCACAAACCTTCACCAACATGCATATTCCTCATCAAGGCAGCACCAGTCTATTCCCTCACCCAGTGCTGACATACCTGGGACAGATCTATATTGAATTCCGGATCCTCACTTGATTGAATATTCAGTATAACAAAACTAACTCCTTTAAATTGATATATTCATAAATATTCCAAGGCCTCTGTGTCTTGAGACCATTCTTGGTTTGCCAATACCCTTGCTCAAGCAGTACCTCCTTTTTTCAGGAGGGCTATATGGGTCAGTCTTGAAGTAAATTTGTGGATACACATCCAGTCATCTAGTCTATGTTTAAAGGACGATGCTGAGTGCACTGCTTAGCACGAAGGGAAAATGTATTCCTTAGAACCTGCCTTTCCTCAGTGTTTTATTTATTGTTTGCTGAAGATTTAGGTCCCTGGTTCTAGTATTGGAGGTGATATTAGACATGTGAAGAAATAGGATGTCCAGAACAATTGGGTCTCTAATGGAGAGGTAAGGGAGATAGAGATCCCCCTCTAAAGTCTATGAGACACTGAATAAAGGGATAGAGCTTTGAGCCTCTCCTAGTAGCTCAGGGACTTCAGGCCCATGACTTTTTTGGTTAGGAGCCTCTGAGGTCTTTCTAATTGTTTAATATGTTTATTGAAATACATTCCAAAGGAATCATTGTACTTAATAATTTTCCCTTTGAATTCAACCTTACCTGCCTCATAATTAACTTGAAAACTGTGTTTTGCAGGTGGGAAAGCCCTCTGCACTCCCATACCCACACTACTTTAAATATAATGAGTCTGAGATCACAAAATAGTGGGGGGAAAGGCAAATTTCCTTAACCCACTGACTGCAATCTCCAGTGCCATAACTCTTTAGTAGTGCAAATGAATGGAATAGGCTGAGCCCCTTACAATCCTGCTAGCAGATGAACAGGGTCAATCAACTGCAATAATGCAGAAAAACAACTTTTCAACCAAGTGCAGCTCAACTAACTGAGTGACACTAACTGGAAGCATTAAAGCAAACTGTTAGAAACTATGGTAGCTATTATATGGCAGTTTACTAGGAAAGATGAGTGAGTATAATGAAGTATTCTACAATCCAGATGGCAAGCTGACATCCAGGAAACCTGAGCGGATACTGCTGGTAATACAGATTTCCAGCAGGACATCTCTGAAGTACTATTCTGGACCATTAACAACTGTGTTTGGGAGAGATAATATTTGAGATAGCTAAAGGGACAAACGCTTAGATAGGTGGCAAAGTTATGTGATGTCATGCCTTACTTTTCAGGGGGTGCAGTATGTATAGGGTTGCCAAGTGTATTTTCCTGGTTCTGCCATACTGTTTTGTTACCTGTGGTTTTGCAGCTATGTAATATTTGTTTTACAGAAGGGTATATGATTACTCATGACAGGGTGTTTGCTAAGGGAGACATTCACTAGTGTTTTCAGGTGCATTGATTCAGAAGGGCTGTCAGTATGCAGATAAAGTCCATGGTATGATTGCGTACTTTCTGTGTGTGTAGACATTTGAAAAGTTTGATCAAGACAGAAAAAAATATTTTACCAGTCATCCACAGACCTTGTATAACATAACATTAAGAAGTACTGAAAGACTGCTCAGGATGGATTAGCATCTTATCCAGGCTTAGTTTTCAGTCTTGTTCCCAGTGATTGCTAGGATAGGCCGCAATTTCTCACTGCCCTGAATAGGGTAATGAAAATATGAATAAATGAAGAATGAAATATACATAATTTGTACTTGCCAACTATCTCACACTTTCTAATTTTATTGACCAGACCAGGGCTACAATAGCATTGGCCCTGAGTCGGTTTTCTATATCTCCAGTCCCAAGTATCACAAATTGGTATTAGAAGTGGAGGTGAGTACATGACAGCTGTAAAGTCTGACACTATTCATACTAGGGAGAACACTGAGTTCTTAAGACAGCCAGAACATATCTATTGGCCATATGAAATTTTGTTAGTGGTCTTTCTGTATGCTATTTCTGAGAGCACCAAGGAACTGTGAATCTGCACGGCCCTCACCCAGGAGCTCTCCTGGTCTGTGGTATTTAATATCAGCTTGCAGGAAACAATGTGCATTATTCATGTTGCTTTTTCTGGCAGATGATCATATGTCAAGCTTTGTATGGATGAAGTAATCTGAACAATTCACTGAGTCTCATATTTTTAAGCTATAATGGCAAGTCTGTTGAGCCATAAATCCCTGCTGTGTGCCTCATTTTGTACAAAGAAGAAATCATCTCATCTTTCCTGACATTCTTATGTGCTCTTAAATTAATAACACAACATGGCTGTCCACATTCTGCACTTCTTTAGTTTGTAGTTTGCAGTCACGTGTAGGAAAGAGAACACACATGCAGTACAGGATTTGACATTCCTTTAATATTGTACGAAATATAATATTTTCATTTTATCTAAGTTGAATACCAAGATTTTAATTTTTTAACAGGCTATGGATCAGTGGTCAGAGTCCATAAAACATATTATATTTTCAATGATATGTATGATATAAATATTTGCAGACATTATTAGTTT
This sequence comes from Protopterus annectens, assembly GCF_019279795.1. Taxonomy (NCBI): domain Eukaryota; kingdom Metazoa; phylum Chordata; order Ceratodontiformes; family Protopteridae; genus Protopterus; species Protopterus annectens. The sequence goes on along the minus strand of NC_056727.1, from coordinate 829,005,121 downwards.
TAAAAACTGCTTGTAAACAGTTAAGCCTGAAAACTCATCTATCCTTACATAAATTGATGTGCATCCGATTTATTTTTATTTATTTGTTTACAGGAAAACCTATTAGACACAAGTGACTCTTTTTGGGAAGTGGTCCAGAAAAATTGTCTAGATAAATGAATTGTGAATATTAAATGGTAGCACTGAAACTGCTTAAGCTCGTTGTGTTCATTTTATCTTTTAATAACAGATATGTGTCTGAACATCACACTGTTACAAACATTACACAAGGAATAATCAAATCTGTTAAGTGAACAACACACTTTTCTAACTTTGACAGTATTAAAAAAGAGTTTTTAACATGTAACAAGCTCCCTGCATTCATCACAAACCAGCATCTGAAAGTATACTAACTCCAAAATCACATAACCTCTTTAAACCCGCAGTTCCACAAACTTATAATGACAGTGGCTATACTTCATCTAAACATGGGAGTTAAGTAAACACTATGTCTGAAAACACATCTATCGTCACATAAATGGATGTGCATTCAATTTATTTTCATTTTATTTATTTGTTAACAGGAAACCCTATTAGACACAAATGACTCTCTTGGTAAATGGCCCAGAAAAAAATGGATAAATGAATTGTTCAGAGTCACACAGTAATCAGATGAAACCAAGAATCAAACCCTGGATAATAGGAGATAATGTCTAAACATTGCACTGTCACAAACATTACACAAGGAATCATCAAATCTTTTAAGTCAACAACACACTTTTCTGGTTTTAACAATATTGCAAGAGTTTTTGCAGGTGAAAAGCTCCCTGCATTCCTCAAAAAACAGCATCTGAAAGTATACTAACTCCAAAATCACACAACCTCTTTAAACCCGCAGTATCACAAACTTATAATGACAGTATATCTAAACATTGGACTTGATTAAACACAATTGATACGTAATCCTGGTTTAAAGTACAGTGTGACCATAACCAGGAAACTCAACTAATGGATGAATATCATATCCTTAATCCTCTACAGTAAAATGCCAGACAGTCAAGCTAGAGTCACCCCCAACTGGAAGCCCCCTAGGGCAGTAGGCAGAGATCTAACTATCCTGGCTACCTCCTGTATGGTCTCATTGACCATGTTAATGTGACATACCAGCTAGTGGGTCTAGCCAGCCAGGTCTTTTTTTAACACTTTATTAAATTCTTATTTTGTAGATAGTGATGTAGATATTCATTCAATAATAAAAGAAAAAACAAACTATAGAAAACACTTTTCATTTTCATACATTTTTTTTAACAATGATAATTCACTCCAGCATTACATAAATTGCTCAGTTCTTATCTTCCCTTAAAATATACTCATCATGATGAACCTTATATTGCATAAGTTGTTAAAAATCACTTATTTCTATGTAGTTTGCTCCTTCCCTTTTCTAAAGATCTTATCTCCATTTCTTTTAATATTCAGTACTTAAATTGCACGTTTTATGTTTTTATTTCCATTTTCTAGTAATTGCTTTTTTAGCAGCCAATAACATTAAACCTAAGTCCTTAACATGTTTGGGTAATGCAGATACTAAATCCCAGCTCAGAACAGAACATTTCATTAATTTCAGCCATTTGCTCCCAAACTTTTATGAAAAAGTAATCTTTTGGGTATTTTTAAAATCTCATTATGTCAAAAAAAAAAACTTTTCCATACTTCTGTTTTTACCATCACACCTAAAGCATTTGCTATGTACCCAAGGAAAAATGTTTGAAGACTGCTTCAGGTATAAAAACATTCACGCAGATACTTCCAAGCAAACATCCGAAATCTTCTGGACTTTGTTGCTTTTCCATTCTCTGCTCTCATGCTTTTCTAACCTCCTCTGATTGACTCTTATAGTTAGCATGCAATATTTATGTCCTACTAAATATCCCTATTTTAGCAGCAACTTCTGCTTTAGGCCCAACTAAAAATTCTGCCAGAGCGGGTCTTTCATTTAGCACTCCCGTCACATTTGTTTGCCTATATTCTGTTACCAATTCCTGTTAGGGAAGGCCGTCTCTAGCCTGCAGTCCAAACTTCTATTTGGCCTCATTGCACTTTATTACCGTTCTCTGTCTAGCTATTTGTTCCCAATACCTTGGTTTGTTTGCTAATTTTCTCTAGTAAATTTAAGACCCATAATGTCATTTTCTATATACCTATTTGCAATTATTCATATTGCTAAGATCTCTTTTCTCCATTCCCATGTTGACCTAGTTCTTAGTATACATTCTGCTAGTTCATATTAAGCCTGGTTGATGCTATTATCCCTAAGGACCTGCATCCAAAATTCTACTCTGCACTTACTTCTCAAACTCCCTCCTGTTTCTTCACCATCCCTTTCACTTTGATTTATAACCTTCTGCTTGTGCTATATATTTGGGCCTTAACTGTATAGCTCTAAAGTATTCATTCAAATCAGATAATCTTAAACCATATTGTTCAATGGAGAGGATCAAATTATCCCACTTAAATATTATGCCCTTCCCCTAAAATAAATTCTTTCAGCTCTTCATTAATTATGGTCCATAACTTCTCTTGCTGATAAAAAATACCCCTGACCTATATATAAAACTTAAGGGACTATAAACATTTTTAATTGCTTGTACCTTACAATCCATACCCATAATCAAGAGCTTCCAGCTTCTCAGTCTTTGCATTATCTTTTCTTTAGTATCTTCCTACATATCCGAGGCTGCTATAATAGAATTCGTTTTAATCCATACACCTCAATACTTTGTCGTATGATGTCCCCATAAAATGGGCATTGCTGAACCAATTCATGTGTAAGTGCAAGGTTTAAATAGTATAGCCTTTGTTTTATCTTTTCTTTTATCTGTTCATAGATAAGTTATAGGCTAGTAGGCTGCCCTTGCAGACCACTTTAAGCCTGGTCAGCTTCCTTTTTGTTGCTTGAATTAAACTATCCCATTAGGTGTTAGACTGGCCTTACCAATCCCATGATCAATAATTATATATAACTCCTAGTATCATAACTAGGATCATATCATAGGTAATTTGAGGGGATCCATTAATGGAATAAAGCATTTAGGAGCTCCCTATGTCTATTAGTAGTACATAGGACAGAACTAGGGTAGATTTTCTGTTTCCTATCCATAAATCCAAGTCTCACTTGAATATGGACAGGGATGAGCATTGTTTTATGTGGATGGGGAGTCTGCTCCAGAGCTACAATATCTTCTGTGAGATAAACCTGTCCCTCTAAGCCTTTCGGTTGATACTATGGAAGACGTTTAGCTCCCTAGACCAAGTATTTCTGATGACACTTAACTTACTGATGTGCAGTAAATCCATCAGTAATGCATCGGATCATGTCTTATATGGTAGACATAGGTCACCTCTTCACATTCTATAGAATACTGAAATTAGAGACAGGGCTTTGAGTTGGTCCATATAAGATGCATTTTTTATGCCTTATGCTGTTTTAGTAATGTATCTCTCAGCATTCCAGTTGTTGCACATGTCTGGATGAATGCATGCTAAACGGAGCTGAGTTAAGGAGGACAATGACATATGTATATCTAGACAACATCCCTTTAGGACAATGACATATGTATATCCAGACAACATCCCTTTAAGACAATGACATACATATATCCAGACAACATCCCTTTAGGACAATGACATACGTATATCTAGACAACATCCCTTTAGGACAATGACATAAGTATATCTAGACGACACCCCTTTAGGACAATGACATACGTATATCTAGACAAAATCCCTTTAGGACAATGACATATGTATATCTAGATGACATCCCTTTAGGACAATGACATATGTATATCCAGACAACATCCCTTCAGGACAATGACATATGTATATCCAGACAACATCCCTTAAGGACAATGGCATACATATATCCAGACAACATCCCTTTAGAACAATGACATATGTATATCTAGATGAGATCCATTTAGGACAATGACATATGTATATCCAGACAACATCCCTTTAGGACAATGACATATGTATATCTAGATGACATCCCTTTAGGACAATGACATATGTATATCCAGACAACATCCGTTTAAGACAATGACATATGTATATCTAGATGACATCCCTTTAGGACAATGACATATGTATATCCAGACAACATCCCTTTATGACAATGACATATGTATATCCAGACAACATCCCTTTACGACAATGACATATGTATATCCAGATGACATCCCTTTAGGACAATGACATATGTATATCCAGACAACATCCCTTTAGGACAATGACATATGTATAGCCAGACAACATCCCTTTAGGGCAATGAAATATGTATATCCAGACAACATCCCTTTAGGACAATGACATATGTATATCCAGACAACATCCCTTTAGGACAATGACATATGTATATCCAGACAATATATGTATATCCAGACAACATCCCTTTAGGACAATGACATACGTATACCTAGATGACATCCTTTTAGGACAATGACATATGTATATCCAGACATGATCCCTTTAGGACAATGACATACATATATCTGGACAATATCCCTTTAGGACAATGACATATGTATATCCAGACAACATCCTTTTAGGGCAATGACATACGTATATCTAGACAACATCCCTTTAGGACAATGACATAGTATATCTAGACGACATCCCTTTAGGAGAATGACATATGTATATCCAGACAACATCCCTTTAGGACAATGACATATGTATATCCAGACAACATCCCTTTAGGAAAATGACATATGTATATCCAGACAACATCCCTTTAGGACAATGACATATGTATATCCAGACACCATCCCTTTAAGACAATAACATACGTATATCTAGACAACATCCCTTTAGGACAATGACATATGTATATCCAGACAACATCCCTTTAGGACGATGACATATGTATATCCAGACAACAACTCTTTTAGGACAATGACATACGTATATCTAGACGACATCCCTTTAGGACAATGACATATGTATATCCAGACAACATCCCTTTAGGACAATGACATACGTATATCTAGACAACATCCCTTTGGGACAATGACATAGTATATCTAGACGACATCCCTTTAGGACAATGACATATGTATATCCAGACAACATCCCTTTAGGACAATGACATATGTATATCCAGACAACATCCAGTTAAGACAATAACATACGTATATCAGACGACATCCCTTTAGGACAATGACATATGTATATCCAGACAACATCCCTTTAGGACAATGACATATGTACATCTAGACAACATCCCTTTAGGACAATGACATATGTATATCCAGACAACATCCCTTTAGGACAATGACATATGTATATCCAGACAACATCCCTTTAGGAAAATGACATATCTATAACCAGACAACATCCCTTTAGGACAATGACATATGTATATCCAGACAACATCCAGTTAAGACAATAACATACGTATATCAGACAACATCCCTTTAGGACAATGACATATGTATATCCAGACAACATCCCTTTAGGACAATGACATATGTACATCTAGACAACATCCCTTTAGGACAATGACATATGTATATCCAGACAACATCCCTTTAGGACAATGACATATGTACATCTAGACAACATCCCTTTAGGAAAATGACATATGTATATCCAGACAACATCCCTTTAGGACAATGACATATGTATATCCAGACAACAACTCTTTAGGACAATGACATATGTATATCCAGACAACATCCCTTTAGGACAATGACATATGTATATCCAGACAACATCCCTTTAGGACAATGACATATGTATATCCAGGCAACATCCCTTTAGGACAATGACATATGTATATCCAGACATCATCCCTTTTAAGACAATGACATACTTATATCTAGACATCATCCCTTTAGGACAATGACATGTATATCTAGACAACATCCCTTTAAGATGATGACATACATATATCTAGACAGCATCCCTTTAGGACAATGACATATGTATATCTAGACAACATCCCTTTAGGACAATGACATATGTGTATCTAGACAACATCTCTTTAGGACAATGACATATGTATATCTGGACAACATCCCTCTATTTATAAGTTGTGCAATATAGAAGGCCTTTCTTTCAATAATGGATACTTGGTTGAAAGTTATTTCACTGTCCACATAAGTTCCCAAATCCAGAACAACTGGTTCTGCTCTTACAGGCGTATTATCAATACAGCAATACAAAATGCATATCAAGTACAAAATATCATCTGCTAATAAAGACGGCTTTTCTTCATTGCATTACTAGCTACATCCTTGAATTTGTGAATCCCTTATTTTCTTTGCCAATGTCTTTAAATATAAATAAAATAATAATGGATAAAGGCAACACTCCTGCCTTGTTCCTCTGTTCAAACATAGCATGTGGGACAAGAAAACTCCCGTCTCAATTCTTGCCTTCATAAACCCTTCTGATTAACCCTAGAATTTATCAGGAATTAATCAGAAAATGCAAATGCTATCACTGCCCTACTCCTAAAATCCCAGCTGACTGTATCAAATGCCTTCACTGCATCATGACCCACCAACAATAGCACTGTTTCTTATACTCCGCTTCCCTTTAGATAATCATTGTTCTATTAATGTTTGTTAAATATTTGCCTCCCTTCCCTAAAACTGCACTGATCCATGTCTATCAACTTTGTCAACACCTTTGCTATTTTCTTAGCTAGTATACACATGAACACTTCATAATCACAATTTAAAGCTGAAATGGGCCTATATCACGCTGAATCTGAAGGGTCTTGTACCCCCCCCACACACACACACACACACACACATTTAAATTATTGTTAAACACAACCTTACAGATCTTTAGCACTTTATTCCCTCCCAATTTTCAAACTTTCACAGGAACACTGTCTTGTCATGGAGACTTCCCTGTTGATTGATTATATATTGTCATTTTTATCTCATTGCTTCCTCCGTTATTAATTTTTGAGCTTCATCCATCTTTAACCTTGGCATAATTAACTATTCCATAAATATTTCCATTTATGCCTTTCTTGGTTCCCCAGTCCTCTGCTGCATAAACGTTTCATAAAATATTTGATATAGCTCAAATAACTAAGTTCTCTGGTTATTTTTCTTGATACAGGCTGTCTACATTTGGTAACACTCCTTTCTACTTTCTACTTTCTGCTGCCCAAGTAGTTGTGCTAAAAGTTTTTGTGCTCTGGAATTTTTTATCAAAAAACAGTTGCTTAATAGCAACCTTCCTAAACTCATCCATATTATCCAAATACCCCCTCATGTTCTCTTTAACATTCTGTAGTTGCTCCTCTTTCTGTTCTGTGAGATTAACCTTATTTTGCAATACTTTAACCTTTGTCAAGCACCTCTAAATAATTCCTGTTACTTTTCCCATATCTTTTTCTCTCTCTTATCTCTCCTATTTTTTAAACTACATTTTTATATTATTCCACTTTCTAGCGATACCTGATGAATAGATTTATATCTTCCCTAATAACTCTTGAATCATTTTTACTACCCAGTTGTTAAATTCCACTCTTTTTAACAGTTAAATAGGAAAGTGCCAGTATCTCATTTTTACTATGTCACCTTGCACCTTTACCTTAATTTTTATTGGTGCTTGGTGAAAAATAGTTATTAAATGTGTTTCAAAGGTTTCAATTGAATGTACATGTTTGTGAAATATAATTTCTATCCGGTTTAGCCCAGCTATTGTATCTGGGAAATATGCACATTTGTTTCTGTGTTCCTACTACCAAATTCACATTTTCCATAGCAAACATTCTCGTATATTTCTTCAGAAATTACCATCTTTTGTATATTCATGTTCCAGTCTCATCCATAAATAATATTGCTTGCTGAAAAATTATTATATTTCCCAAATTCTCTTAAATTCCATAATAGCAGTTTTAGGTGGAGTAAAAGGCGATGCAGTGGCACAGTGGTTAACATTGTTGCCTCACAACAAGAAGTTCTCTGGTTCAATTCCCAGCTGGGAAGCCTTCTGTGTGGAGTCTGCATGTCCTCCCTGCATCTGTGTGGGTTTCCTCCCACATTGCAAAAACATGCATCTGGAGTGTTTCTCCCTAGGTCTCCACTGAAAATAGGTTGCATCCTAGTTGGACTTTCCCAGTCAACAAATGTTAAATAAATATCAATGCATGACATTAAAATCATCCTCCCCTTATAATAATCCTGTATTACAACAAATCTATCATTATTCACTTTTCCCCCTCTTCCATCAACATTGGAGCCCCTCTAGCAATCAGTATTATTCTCATTTTCCTTCATCCCTGTTTCTTTGCTGGATGTCCACTCTGAAATCCTTTCTTTGCCAAATTGGCATTCTCATTTCTATCCAAATTGTCTCCTGCAACATTCTTATTTGATTCTACACTTCTTAATATAATGCAATACTCTTTTGTTTTTTTGTTGATGCCTGCAAGACCATTTATATTCCTGGGCAGAGTAGTGATTCTGATAGAAAGTTACTATTCCTACCTATTATAAGGTAAGTACAGTTGTGTAAGTAAACCTACCATAACAGTGGGTACTTAAATGATCCAATTGTGCAGCAACCTTGGCTATATAGGTAATATCCTATGAAGGATATAAAAGCCAGCTAGCTTCCAAAGCTTAAGGGCACCTTCTGTGCACCCAAACCTTTAATCAATAACTAATCAGATTTTCTGAAAGTTTTAGTTCTGTTAAGATAATATCCAAGTTATTTGTGGACTTCCAGAGTATGAAGAATCCTTTCTCCCTCATTTTAGGTTCTGGAAAGAAGATAGGGAGATAGAAAGGTTGGCTGAAAGTAAACTCAGATACCACTTTAGACATAAAGGAAGGATTCGTTTTTAAGGAAACCATATCATTGTAAAAAAAGAGATACAGTTGACCCACCTTAAGAGCTTTCAACTCCGATACTCTTCTTGTGAATGTCAGATCAATCAGTAAAACTGTTTTCCATGTTAAGAACCTCAAATCAGCCTGATGAGCTGGTTCAAATGGAGCAAAAGTTAATTTTTCTAAAACATAGTTAAGATCCCAAGGATGAGCCAGCTGCTTTCAAGGAGGCTCGGTATGTAATAGGTTCATAGGTTCATAGGTTCATAGGTTTATACTAGGCTATCTGCCCTAAGGCATTTATAAGCCTAGCCCAAATTATTGTGGCTTACGCCACCCCTTATATGAAAAAATACTGTGCCCATTAGTTTGTTGTGCCTCTGTCCAGCAGTGACCCAGAGATGATTCCCGGGGTAAACCTACGATCTCCCATCCACAGGTCTAGATTTCTCTTGAACAGAGTCAGCGAGGTGCTCTGCCTCACATGGACCGGGATTTTATTCCACAGCATAGGGAGTCTCTGAGTGATAAATCTATCCCTCCAGCACGTCCTATTTATATCCGTGCTAAGGTTTAAGTCGCTTGCTCTAGTGGTTTTGGTGGATTTGGATTTTTTAGGTGGAGCATGTCCATTAATTCCGGGTTGGACATGGCCTTGTATGTCAGGCACATGTCACCTCTGAGCAGACGGTATGCGACTGAATAGAGCTGGAGTTTCTTCAATCTGGCAGCATATGACAGATTTTGGAGTCCCTTTATCCTTTTGGTGAGGAACTTTTGGGGTCTCTCCAATTGCTGCAGATGTCGGGTGAGATACATCCCGAATGGGGCATTGTACTCGATCATTGGTCTGATAAGTGAAGAGTACAGGGAACAATGACCTCACTAGATCTGGATGTGAATCCCTTCATGATCAGGTGGGCAATGTAGAAGGTCTTTCTAACCACTTTAGCAATGTGAGTGTCAAAAGAAAGGCCACTGTCAACCTGGGTCCCCAGGTCCCTGATAACCTCTTCTGTGCTTAGTGGATTGCCACCTATATGGTAGCTTGGGGTTACCTTGTTTTTCCCGAAGGGTATGACTATACATTTTTGGCGTTTAACTTCAGGCCATGGCTCTGGCACCAGCTATCTGTTTCCGTGAGTCCCTTCTGAAGGATATCAGTGTCCGATGCACTTTCCACTATGGCGCCCAGTTTGCAGTCATCTGCAAACTTTGTCAGCCAAAGTCCTCCCATGTTGGCCTGTACTTCTGAGAAGTAGATGCCAAACAATAGGGGCCAAGGACCGAGCCCTGTGGGACACCACTTGTGACCGGCTTGGAGTCTGACACAGCGCCAGCAACTCTAACCCTGTGGGTTCTGTCCTTAAGCCAGTTTGCAACCCATCTTGTGACATATGGGTTTACATTTAAGCTGGTAAGTTTTCTACAATACCGAGTGGGGTATTGTGTCGAAAGCCTTTGCAAGGTCAAGGTAGGCTGTATGGACTGCCTTTCCCTCATCAATGGCCTTGGTGACTATTTGAAGAAGTCGACCAAGTTCAAAAGGCATGATCTTCCCTTGACAAAGCCAAACTGGGTCGGGTCCAATGTCTGCAAGTCCCCTATATCTTTGTTTATGAGCTCCATTATGATCCTCTCCATAGCTTTGCAGACTAGACTTGTTAAGCTTATGGGGCGGTAATTACCAGGGTCCGTAGAGGCGCCACCTTTGTGGAGTGGGACCACAGTTGCCGTCGCCACTCCTTGGGCACGTATCCTGTGGTAAGGCTGAGATTAAACAGCTGCCTTATGTGCGGGTTTAATTCCTCATTTAGCTCGTGTAGCACACAGCCGGGGACACCATCCGGTCCCATTGATGCTGTGTTTTTAGCTTTAGAGAGCAGCTTTCACCTGCGCATTTGAGATGTCCGGGAGGCTACACTCGGCTGGGATAGTTATCTCTCCTTTAGGGGAGGGGGGTTAAGTTTGCACTGAACCTGTCTGCCAGTATGTTGGCAATGTCTGTGGGTTCAGTGATTTTTGTATCATTTTGGACTAATTCTGAGCATATCTGTGAGTTTCCACCCAGGTTCCTAACATAGCTGAAAAAGGCCTTATGATTGTCCTTTGAATCCATGGCAATTTTTCTCTCAAAATTGGCCTTAGTTGATTTTATGAGTGCTCGTATTTTTTACTAATAATGATCAGGGTGACTTCCCTTTTATGGATTTTATTCTATCATGTAATAGCTTTCTCCTCTTATTGTAAAGTTTGTTAATGGCTGGGGTCCACCAGACTGGACGTTTGCCCTTTGTGGAAAGAGTCTTGGTTTTATTTGGGATTGCCTGATCCATGCAGTCCTGGAGGTGTTCATAGAAGGCATTTGTAAGGGCTTCCGCAGCTTGGGTTGTGGTTTCCTCTGACTCAGGGGCCTTGAAGGATACCACACCAGTCTTGAGTAGTGTGAAGTTTGCTTTAGAGAAGTTCTTCACTATGGTCTTTTTGTTTGGGGTGGGGGCGGATGTGGATTTCCAGTGAGATTAGTTTATGATCAGATCTCACCAATGAGGGATATACTTCCGGTGTGGAGCATTTTGTCCCCATGTTTGTGACAATGAGATCTAGTATATTTTCTCCTCTCGTGGGAACAGTGACTAGCTGTTCCATGGCATTTGAATTTATGAACTCCAGGAACCGTTGGGCTAGAAAGTTAGGGCTTGAGTAATGTTCCCAGTCTATATTCGGGTAGTTGAAGTCACCCAATATGATGGTGTTTGGAGATACATTTATACCCTCCAGTGTCTTCAGGAAGGCTGTGTGGGGTTCCTGAGTTTGAGAGGGTGGCCTGTAGCATGCTACAATTTGTAGAGCAGTTTTGCCTATTGTTAGTTGCACCTGGATGGTTTCCGAGCTTCATGCGTTGCCACCAACCTGGAGGTGTGAGTATCCTTTATGAATATGGATACACCCCTCCTTTTGTGGAGTGGTCCGGGTTTTGGGGCGGAACGCATGATATGAGGTAAAACCTAATAGTGCCGGGGTGCTCTCAGGAGCCTTGAACCAGGTTTCAGTTACAGCACAGACATCGATGTTCTCCATACTGAGAAGGGCCTCGAGTGCGTGCATTTTGAGATTTAGACTTCTGGCATTGAGCAGCATTACCCTCAATTTCTTCCCATTTTTGTTTTCTAGGGTGGTAGGTTTAGAATTTGAGCCTTGCCTAAAAAGGCACTATGGGGGTGGCAAGAGCCTTAGCCAATATCCGGAATCCCAGGGGTGACAGGTGCAAGCCGTCCCTTATGAAGCAGCGTGGCTTGTCAAGCATGTCATCCCAGGCAGACAGACACTGGATCCCCTTTGAATGACACCAGACATTAAGCCAATTGTTAAAGCTGATCATCTTGTCTCTATATTGTGGCATCATTCTTGGTGAAGGAAGGATACTGCTCAGGGTTAGGGTCATACCTGCCTGGGCTACATAATCAGAGAGCTCCTCTATGTCTCTTTTCATGCAGTCCAGGAGGTGCGTCTCAGGTCGTTCACACCAGCATGGACAATGACTGTGTCATATTTGTACTTGCTGTGGAGTGACCAGTGCTTGTGTTATGTGGCGGATTCTAGCGCCCGATAGGCAGCTTACTGTGACCCTCTCCTTGTTCAGCCTGGTGAGTGGGGCGTCAGTGTGTCTGACTATGGAGTCACCTATGACAAGTATGTTTGGTGTTGTATTTGGCCTTAAGGGCTGTGACTGCTTTGCACACTGCTTTTGTGGTTTATGTGTTGCTTGTGGGGTGCCTTGAGGTAGCAGTTGTTTGGGTGTCTGCTTTGGAGGCCTCTGCTGTTTAGGTAAATTTTTACTCAGAGCCTCGAGTATGTCTTTGTGTGTTTATGTGTTTGATTCAGTGGAGTGGTAGCATTATGTGAGGCTGGTTTTGTGGTGTGTGTAGTTGCCTTCTCCTCCTGTCTGGTCTTGCCAGTCCTGAGTTGAGAGAGCTCAGCCTCCAGTTTGGCTAAATAGCTGCACCTCTCGCAAGTATTTGTGTTATGTGGGAGGAGGAGAGGGTTGTCTGTGTACATGAGGCAGTTATAACATTGCCTCAAGATTCCCAGATTCACCAGCTGGACCGGAGAGGAGATTGACAACTGACCTTTGGACATGCTAGAATAATATTGGGAAATCCTTAATTGAAAACAAGGGCCAGTGGGGAGTGAGGGTGTAGTGCTTTTAATTTTTAGTGCTGACTTATATAATTGCTTTAGTGAGCAAGTGCCAGGTAACTTGAGTGCAATGTGATACAAGTAACTAAATGCAAAACGACAAACAGTAACTTTCTTTCAAGTGAAACAAGGAAATAAGTACAGTAAGCAATGCAGATATCACTAGTGATCCACAGAAGCGCTGAGAAGTTGCGTATTAGGTGAATTAGCTTCCAGGAAATAACAAGCAAACAAACAACAAGTATATAAACAAAGCTAGATTCAGTAGGCCTGGATCTAGTCTATGCTAGAGCAAACAAGGTGAACCAATTTCAGTAAGATACAGTTCAAATATTCAGGCACTATAAACCTTTAACCAGAAAATTCCCAGCTCAGAAGGGCAGAGTCCAGCCTCTTCTCCCACAAGAGTGCAGTCCACGAACCTTCTTAATGTAAAATAACTGGCCTGAAGCCCAAGTGCCTAAACCAGAACTAATACACTTGGACACTGGGCTCTCAATCAGCAGTTCCCAACTTAGAAGGATGAAAGCTACCTGTCCTGCCACCACAGTGCTTGCCACAAACCTTCCTAATGTAAAACAACAATAATACCTATGCAATACCCCTTTCAAAATGTTTTTACATAGGAATGCATCAAAAGGAGAGGATCCATGGGCAGGTATGCTGAAATGACAGACAATGAACCTTGATGCAGAAGTAAGAAAGGTAAGAAAATAATAAATCACCAGAGAAATACTAGTTTTTAAAGGATCCTGGTTTTTGTCTTGGCACCAAATAAATAATCGTATCCATTGCTAATGTATGACTTCCTAGTAGCAGGATTTCTTGCCTCCTTTAAATCTGCAGCTCATCCTCAGAAAATAAGTGCACCTATCACCCACACAGTTAGTTGCAGCTGTTTCAAGCTATGATGTATCAAACCTATGTGTGAGTAGGTCCATATTTTGAAGAAGCTTGTGGTAAATGCCCTTGGTCATTTCCAAAAGAAGGGAAAATCACTGTTGCCTTTCCCAAAACGAATTCAACACAATGATCTTTGGAAAGTCTTTCTGAATCTTTAGAATCACACTGGATATCAGCGGAATAGTGGAAAAGCATACAGGAACATTCCTGTCCACTGAAAAGAGTATGTGTCTATTTTATAGATTTTTCGTACATGGACCACTGAAGCAGAATTTTACCAACTGATTGTTGTGAATGGAGCTATACAGATCTATCTGAGGTGTTCCTCACATGTGGATCAATTCCTGGAAGACCCTCTGATTCAGTTTCCATTTGTGAGGGTCTATCCTGGTCCTAATTAGCTTATCTGCCACAAACTTTTGCTCTGATGGGATGCAAGATGTCGGTACTGTGAGATTGTGCTGAAAAGCTTTATCCCAGACCACTATGGCTAGTCTGCATGGAGAATGTTTCCCCCATTTCTTTATGCACCACATTACTGTAGTATTGCCTGTAATCACTAGCAATGCTCCTGGAACCTATAGATGACTGAGAGAATTTACAGCATTCATTACTACCAACATTCGTTTAATGATTATGTGTTTTAGGCTGTCTTTTTTTCCCCAAAGACCCTGCAATTTTACTCCCATAAACACTGCTCGCAATGCAAAATCTGAGATGTCTGTTGTTACAGACTGTTGGAACAAGAATGACAAATGGGAGACCTTGATTCAGATAAATCTGGTCTCACCACCAAAGAGGTTCTCTTTTCACAAGTCCCAGAAATATATCTTGAATGTCAGACTGATTTGGGGAACATAATGATTTTAGGTACCACTGAATTTTTGTCACTTGTAGTCTGGCTAGAGGAATCATGAGAATCCAGAATGCCTTGAATCCTAATGTCCTGAGAAATTCCCTTGCTGAGGCTTTGGTTTGAGTGGGAAAAAAAACTTAGGAATAGATCTAGACATAGATCTATTTTTCATGTAGAATAAAATCTCTTTGGACTGCGGTATCTAGTCGACACCTACAAAAAGACAATTCTGTGAAAAGGAGTCAATTAAGAATTTTGGGTGTTCTTCTGAAACCCCATTCTGTGCTGGAGAACTCTCACCCAGGTGAGAAGATTCCTGACACTTTGAAAAAAGAATCTACAAAGGCAAGTCATCTAAGTAATGGAAAATGTGAATACCTAAAAGTCTGCAGTAGATTACTACTAGAGGTAGATAATTTGTGAATACCCTTGGGGCAGTGGATAACCCAAACAGTAGTGCAGAGAACTGAAAGTGTGATCAGACACAGAAAACCTTAAGAAATGGCATATTTTAAATAGTGTCACTAAAAAACATGAATGGAGAATGAGCGGTAACAGCCTGTAAAATAACAGCATTTTGAAATTTGGAACTTTTGTAAACTGATTTAGAAAAGAAATACTTAGGACTAGTCTCCATGATACTTATTTCTTTGGTACTGGAAAATGTACTGAATAAAAACATTCTCCTTTCACAGAGGGATGGACAGTTTCCATCACCCCCTAAGTTATCAGATGCTGAATGACAGGGTTAAAAAGGAGTTTGATCTGTTGGAAGAGGAGGAATCCCCAGAAAAGGAGGTAGACATTCTCACTGAAGTCTATATCCCTGATGAATCATTCTCACAACACATTTGCCTAAGACTACCTGCTGCCAAATGGAGAAATAGAGGGCCAGATTTTTGGGAAGATCTAGGGGCTTGCCAGGGTGAGAAACAATGAGATTCTGTAGATAGGAATACAGCCCTGTTAGACTGACCCTGTTTCTTGGGAAGCTTCTCCTTTCCTTTTGGTGCCCCTTGCCACTCCTTTTTAAACATCTGCTTGACAGAAGCTTGCTATGTGTACTTATGTTGCTTTTGTTAACTGCAGCTGAGGGAGCTGCAAAAAAACGTGACAAATTTGGAGAAGGAAGTCTGAGAAAATCTGAGAAACTACCTTTGTTTCCCTCTCTCACCACCTGTTTTAAGGACCTCTGCAGCAGATGGCCCAAATACAGCCTTTCTGTCTTATGAAGAATTAAAAATTTCAGCTTTAACATCCTTAGGAAGGTTTTATGCATGCAACCAAGGAAATCTTCTCATAGCAGTTCTGGTAGCAGCAGCTCTGGAAGAGGCATCAGCTGAATCATATGCACATTTCAAAGGGTGTTTAATCACTTGAGACACAAAAGCAATAAGATTATACAAAGATGATATTTCCTCAGAAGAGGAAAAAAAAGCTATGATGTTCCTCATATCTGTAAAGAAGCAAGCATTATCTTGAACGTCAGCTTGTCAATTAAAAATTTTAAAACTAAGTGCTTTCCCATCCTTATCAGAGGGGAAGGGTTTAGCATTTACCAGATGTTTAGCAGCAGTAGGATTTACCAAAGCAATCGCTGCAGGGTCAGATCTGGGGTTAGAAAATAAAAATTGATAAGACTAAGGAACTTTATACAATCTGTTTTCTTACAGGCAGCAGGCTGGCTATCAGGTAAGTTACAGGCAGTAAAAAATACATCCTCCAATGCTGGAAGAACATGTGGAAAGTATAATTGGGAAGGTTGCACTTACCATAACAGCAATTGTTCAAATTCTTTACAGCTGCAGTAGCCTTTAGGCTATGTGGGTTATATCCTGCCAAGGATACAACAACTGTCCAGCTTCACAAAGCTCTTGCTCCCTCCCACATCTTCACTCTGACTACTGATTGGTCAGCCCAGTGGAGGAAAATCAGCATTCAGAGTGAAGGGATATTTATGACTTTTTTGCGCATAAAGAGAGAGAGATCGCTTATTCTGAAGCCCTAAAGATATAGTAATAAACAAACTTTATATCCCACAAGATGGGGGTGGAGGTGGCTACTGCAGCAGTAAGGGATTTGAACATCTATTACAGGAAGCGCACCTTTCAAAGTTGTACTATGTCCATTGTACTCACTGCTACTGTAACCTCTAGGCTATGTGGGTTGATCACCAAAACCTATCCAACCTAAAAGGCGGAAGGATATGGATCAAAGAGCTCCTGGAGACTAGTCGTAGCAAAGCCTGTCCTGAACCTGGAAAAGGAATCCAGTTTGTAATTCTTTGTAAAAATGTGTACAGAGGACCATATTGCTACCTCTACAATGCTTCTAAAGTCCACCTCTTTTCTGTATGGCATTGAAGATGCCAAGGCACTAGTAGAATGTGCCTTGATACTATCTGGAAAATATTTTCTATAGTAGGTATAACAAAAGACAATAGATGAGGACAACAATCTTGAGATAGTCTGTTTTGACAGGTTGCTTTTTCTTTCTCACATAAGAAAACAGCTGATCTGCTTTCAAAAAAATCTTAATTCTGTCAAGATAGGACCTGAGCTGCCTGTGCATCTCCAGAGTATGCAGAAGTCTTTCTCCCTGATTCTGAAGGTCTGAACAGAGCACTGCAGGATTGATGGATTGATGCAAGGTAAACTCTGCAACAACTTTGGACATAAATTAGAGGTTTGTTCATAATAAAACCCTAAATCTATGGAAGAGGAAATAGGGTTCACCCACCATGAGAGCTTGCAACTCAGATATTTTTCTTGCAGATGTCAGAGCAAAAAGCATTACACTCTTCCATGTGATGAATCTTAAATCTGCCTGGTGAGCTAGTTCAAATAGAGGCAAGGTTCATTTTCCAGCATAAAATGAAGATCCTAGGAAGAAGCCACCTGTTTTCTCAGAGGCCTAAGATGTAAAACCTCCTTTACTAAAAACAGAGAATAAAGGGGTGATCCATGAGCAGACATGTTGAAATGGCCAAAAGATGTAACTTGATAAATGAATAAGACAGGCCAGAGGAAAGTAATTCACATAAATAGTTCAACAATGATACATAATCTCTGATGGTACTTTGGTTATTGTCTAGGCATCAGTAAGAAAACATTTTCCACTTGCCAATACAAGATTTGCAAGTATTAGGTTTTCTTGCCTCTGTTGGTATCTGTTGCACATCCTCAGGAAAGAGGTTTATAAAAGGTATCAAAACTAAATTATCCAGGCAGTTAGTTGGAGTTGTTTGAGACTGAGGTATATCAAATTCATCTTATCCTGTGTGAGTAGGTCCGGTCTGTGAAAAACCTTGTGGTAATTGTCCTTGGTCAATTCCATATGAAGAAAACACCAATGGTCCCTGGGTTAAAGGGAATCACCAAATGATTTTTGAAGAATCCTTCTCAATCTTCAGAATTACCTTGGGTGAGAGTAGAAAGAGTTGAAATGCATAAAGGAGCATTCTCAACAATAGGAATGAAAATACATCCATTTTCCAGTCTTGCTTACAAGGAACCCTATAACAGAATGTGTTCAATTGTCTGTTTTGAAAGGAGGTACACAGAGCTATTTGAGGTGTTTTCCACAACTGAATAAATTCCAGGAAGCCCCCCTTGTTCAACTTCCATTCATGTGGATCTGTCAAGGTTCTGCTCCTCCTCAGCTTGTTTGCCACTATATTTTGCTCAGATGGAATGTAAGGTGATTAGAGGGTTATGGAATACTGTAGAGCTAACTTTCAAGCTATCATAGCCATCTTCTCAGAGGTTATGACCTTATTTCCCCCTGTTTATGTACCACATCACAGTGGTATTGTCTGTAATCACCTGAAGAGGTCCTGGGAACCATAGGTGATAAAGATTTAAATATATGTATTACAGCCAACATCTTTTACATTTATCTGCTTTGGTCTGTCTGAATAGTTTCACAGGCCTTGCATCTTTGCCCATCTTTTATTGACAATGTCCAAAACTGGAATCTGAAATTCCAGAAGATGGAAATGTGTCCATATATATTTTTAGAAACCACTAAATTGCTCTCATGTGTAACCTAACAAGAGCTGATCACAAGATTCACAGAAGCCATGAACCTTAAAATCTTGAGAAGTTCTCTTGCTAAAGTCTGAGACGTATTGGAGAAGCTCAGGAAAGTTTCCAGATAAAATTCCTCTATCCCTGTGCGAGAAAAGCCTATTGACAAGAGATGTCTAGAAGGCAGCTCAAAAACACAATTATATATGTTGCAGTCAAAGAGGATTTTTTTGTACATTTATCTGGAATCCAAGATTAATAAGAGGAGAAACCCATGCTAAGAACTATTGACATGTGGGAAAGACTCTGAAAAGATAAGTACAACATCTAAATAAGGAAATACGTAAATAACCTGTAGTCTGCAATGAGTTATCACTTCAGGTAGATATTTTGTAAACACCTTTTGAGCTGTAGATAACCCAAAGAGTAATAAAGAGAACTGGCAGTGTGACCCAGACAGAGAATCTGAGAAATTTCCAGACCTGCGGCTATGAGAATGTGATAAGCATTCTTAAAATCTAATGTTACCAAGACACTCAGAGGAGGAATGAGAGGTGACAGAGTCTGAAAGGTCAGCATTTTGAATTTAGGCACGTTCACTTACAGATTGAGAAATTAAAGATCTAGAACTGGTCTCCAAGAATGTTCTTTATCTGGCATCAGAAACATTCTAGAATAGAAACCTTAGCCCATCTGATGTATAAAGAATAGCTCTATGACTCCTAGGGTGAGCAAATGTTCAAGAACTTTAAGGAAAAAATGTGTTTAGTTCAAAGGGTGGGGAGGAATTCCCTGGAAAGCAGGTATTTGCATCCAGTGCAACTGTAACCTTTCTGAACCACCTTTAACACCCAAGAGTCTAAAACAATCCATTTCTAAAAGGGTATATAAAGAAACAGTTTCTGGAACAGCTTTAGAGAGATGGGGACAGTAGAGTATGGATGGGGAATAGAATGCTGACATATTCATTCTGAAGCATCACACTGTCTCCATTTTGAAAGGATCATTGTTTCTTGTTGTTCCTCTCCTGTCATCTATTTTTTTTTTTTGCTCCTTATTTGGCTAAAGGTGGCAAGGATTGCATATTTTGCTTTTTAAAAGGAAAAGAGGATTTAGGTTCATAGGTTCATAGGTTCATACTAGGCTATCTGCCCGAGGGCATTTACAAGCCTAGCCCATCGTTTTGTGGCTTACGCCACCCCTTTAGTGTGGGGAACTATACCCATTATTTTGCTGTGCCTCTGTCGAGCAGTGACACTGAGGTAATCCCTGGGGTATATCTGCGATCTCCCATCCATTGGTCAAGATTTCTCTTGAACAAGGCCAGCGAGGTGCTCTGCCTCACATGTACCGGGATTTTGTTCCACAGCATAGGGAGTCTTTGGGTGATGAATCTATCCCTCCAGCACGTCCTATTAATAGCCGTGTCGAGGTTTATGTCTCCCGCCCTTGTGGCTCTGATGGATCTAGATTTTTTGAGGTGAAGCATATTCATCAAATCTGGGTTTGACATGGCCTTGTATGTTAGGCAAAGGTCACCTCTGAGCAAGCGGTAAGCGACTGAATAGAGCTGGAGTTCTTTCAGTCGGGCAGCATAGGACAGATTTTTGAGACCCTTTATCCTTTTGGTGAGGAACTTTTGTGGCCTCTCCAGCTGCTGCAAGTGTCGGGTCAGATACATTCCGAATGGGGCATTGTACTCAATCATTGGTCTGATGAGTGATGAGTAAAGGGAGACTATGACCTCCCTTGATCTAGATGAGAATCCCTTCATGATAAGGTGGGCAATGTAGAAGGTCTTCCTGACTACTTTAGCTACATGGGTGTCGAATGACAGACTACTATCAACCTGGGTCCCCAGGTCCCTGATAACTTCTTCTGTGCTCAGTGGATTGCCACCTATTTGGTAGCTAGGGTAACCTTGTTTTTCCCGAAGGGTATGACTATGCATTTTTGGCATTTAACTTTAGGCCGTGGCTCTGGCACCAGTTATCCGTTTCTGTGAGACCCTTCTGAAGGATATCTGTGTCAGATGTGTTTTCTACTATGGCCAGTTTGCAGTCATCTGCAAACTTTGTCAGCCATAACCCTCCTGTGTTTGCTTGTACTTGGAAAAGTAGATGCCAAACAAGAGTGGGCCCAGGACTGAGCCCTGTGGGACACCACTTGTGACAGGCTTTGAGTCTGACATGGCGCCAGCAACTCTGACCCTGTGGGTTCTGTCACTCAGCCAGTTTGCAACCCATCTTGTGATGTATGGGTTAACATTTAAGCTGATGAGTTTTTCAATGATACCCGAGTGGGGTATTGTATTGAAGGCCTTAGCCAGATCGAGGTAGGCTGTATGGACTGCCTTTCCCTCATCAATGGCTTTGGTGACTGTTTCGAAAAGTCAACCAAGTTTAAAAGGCATGATCTGCCTTTGACAAAGCCAAACTGGGTTGGATCCAAAGTCTGCAAATTCCCTATGTCTTTATTTATGAGGTCCATTATGATCCTCTCCATGGCTTTGCAGATAAGGCTTGTCAAGCTAATGGGCGGTAATTTCCAGGGTCGGTGGAGGCACCGCCTTTGTGAAGTGGGACCACAGTTGCAGTGCGCCACTCCTGGAGTGCGTATCCAGAGGTAAGACTTTGATTAAACAGCTGTCCTAGCTGTGGGTTTAATTCCTCATTGAGTTCGTGGAGCACACAGCCGGGGACACCATCAGGTCCCATGGATGCTGTGTTTTTGCTTTGGAGAGAGCAGTTCTCACTTGGGCGCTGGAGATGTTTGGGGGCTGCAATCGTTTGGTATAGATATCTCTCCTTTTGGGGAGGGGAGAAGTTTGCACTGAACCTGTCAGCCAGTATGTTGGCAATGTCTGTAGGATCAGTAATCTTCACATCATTTTGAACTAGTTCTGAGCATATCTGGGAGTTTCCTCCTAGGTTTCTAACATAGCTAAAGAAGGCCTTATGATTGTCTTTTGAGTCTTTAGCTATTTTTCTCTCGAAATTTGCTTTGGATGATTTTATGAGAGCTCTTAGTTTTTACTTATAGTGATCAAGGGTGTCTTACCTTTTAAGGATTTTGCTCTATCTTGTAGTAGCTTCCTCCTTTTGTTGTAGAGTTTGTTTATGGCTGGGGTCCACCAGACTGACGCTTGCCTTTGGTACAAAGAGTCTTTGTTTTGCTTGGGATTGCCTTATTCATGCAGTCCTGCAGGTGCTGGTAGAAGGCATTTGTAAGTGATTCAGCGGCTTGAGTACTGTTTTCCGCCGGTTCGGGGGCCTTAAAGGAGACCACACTAGTCTTTAGAAGTGTGAAGTCGGCTTTTGAGAAGTTCTTTACTGTGGTCTTTTTATTTCAGGTGGGGTGGGATGAGGACCTCCAGCGAGATTAGTTTGTGATCTGATCTCACCAGTGAGGGGTATACTTCCGGTGTTGAACATTGTGCTCCCATGTTCGTGATGATGAGATCAAGTATGTTATCTCCTCTTGTGGGGATGGTGACTAGTTGTTCCATGGCATTTGAGTTTATGAATTCCAGGAACTTTTGGGCTAGGGTGTTTGGGCTTGAGTAGTGTTCCCAGTCTATATTAGGGTAATTGAAGTCACCTAGTATGATGGTGTTTGGTGATACATTTATCGCCTCTAGTGTTTTCAGGAAGGCCATGTGAGGTTCCTGAGTTTGTGAGGGTGGCCTGTAACATGCTACAATTTGCAGAGCAGTCTTGCCTACGGTTAATTGCACCTGGATGGTCTCCGATGCATCATGCGTTGCCACCAGTCTTGAGGTGTGGGTGTCCTTGATGAATATGGATACCCCCCCTCCTTTCTTGGTATTGTCCGGATTTTGGGGCCGGAACGCATGATATGAGGTAAAACCTGATAGCGCTGGGGTGCTCTCAGGAGCCTTGAACCAGGTTTCTGTCACAGCACAGACATCGATGTTCTCCATACTGAGAAGGGCCTCGAGTGCGTGCATTTTGAGATTTAGACTTCTGGCATTGAGCAGCATTACCCTTAGTTTTTTTTCCTTTTTGTGTTCTAGGGTGGTAGGTTTAGAATTTGAGCCTTGCCTAAAAAAGGCACTATGGGGTGGCAAGAGCCTTTGCCAATATCCGAATCCCAGGGTGACAGGTGCAAGCCGTCCCTGCGAAGCAGCGTGGCTTGTCCAGCATGTCATCCCAGGCAGACAGATACTGGATCCCCTTTGAATGACACCAGTGTTTAAGCCAATTGTTAAAGCTGATCATCTTATCTCTGTATTGTGGCATCATTCTTGGTGAAGGTAGGATACTGCTCAAGGTCAGGGTCATACCTGCCTGGGCTACATAATCAGAGAGCTCCTCAATGTCTCTTTTCATTAAGTCCAAGGAGGTACATCTCAGGTCGTTTACACCAGCGTGGACAATGACTGAGTCATATTTGTACCTGCTGTTGAGAGACCTGAGTGCTTGCGTTATGTGGTGGATTCTAGCGCCCGACAGACAGCTTACTTTGACCTTCTCCTTACTCAGTCTGGTGAGCGGGACGTCAGTGTGTCTGACTATGGAGTCACCAATGACTAGTGTGTCTGGCATTGTGTTTGGCCTTAAGGGCTGTGACTGTTTGACACTCTGACTGTGAGGTCTATGTGTTGCAGGTGTTGTGTTCTGAGGTGGTGGTTGTTTGGGTGTCTGCTTTGGTGGCCTCTGCTGTTTTGGTAGATTTTTGATCAGAGCCTCCGAGTATGTCTTTGTGTGTTTATGTGTATGATTTGAGGTTGTAATGGTACTATGTGAGACTGGGTCTATAGTGTGTGTGGTAACCTTCTCCTCCTGACTGGTCTTGCCAGTCCTATGTTGAGAGAGCTCAGCCTCCAGTTTGGCCGTATAGTTGCATCTCTCGCATGTATTTGTGTTTTGTGGGAGGAGGAGAGGGTTGTCTGTGTACATGAGGCAATTGTAACATTGCCTCAATATTCCCAGGTTCACCAGCTGAGCAGGAGAGGAGAGATTTGTGAGATTAGTAACTTGGAAAAAATCTTAGATACTCCCTGAATTACCTTCTCTTTTTCATCAAATTGTTTGAGGACCTGAGTAGCAGAAGGGCCAAACAAAACTTCCTTATCTAAAGCAGAATTCAAAATGTCAGACTACTTCAGCAAACATTTGGGTACATACCCAAACATATTTCCTCAAAACTGTAACTGTAACAGTGGCCTTAGACACAATATCTGCACAATCATACAGCCTGTTCAAAGTATATTTAAGTAACTGAGAAAGATTAGAAACAATGAGATTCATAAAGGAACTATCCTCTGAAAGAAGTGTGACAGAGCCTACCCTCAACCTGTCTGCACGAAACAGAGTTAGCTTCCACATGTGCATGATAGTTAAGAATTCTGTAATCTAAAGTAGAAGAAGAAAAGCATTTTCTCTTACCACATCTTTACAATACCTTGACCTCTTCTCCACAGGGGAGGGGTTGGTATTCACCAACAGTCTGTTACCAGCAGATGACGAGGTAGATATAGCAGCTGGATCAGGTCAAAGATGAGATAACAAAAATGTATTAGTTTGAAGTACTTTATAAAGTATCTCTGCTTTTTGGGGACTGAAAATTGAGAGTCAGGATTATTACAAACAGCACTAAATATATCCGCCAAGGCTGGCAAAATAGGGGGGATGGGTGTAGAATGAGGTACATCCACTTATAACATATCATATTATTTCTTTAAATCAGTAGGGGAACATCCACGTGCTCCCACAGAATACCTCATTCATCCAGGAAATGGAGAGAAAGAAAATTCCTCCAAAGGAGGTGTTGAAGACCAAGTTTTCTCAGAATCAGAGTTTTGTACTTGAGAATTTCCTGTAGAAGAAGCTCTGTCTATCTTAGAATTATCTGACACATTTTCCTCAGGAATTTCTTGATTGACATTGCTCTAAGGTAAGGAGTTCTGAGCACAAAGATTAACAGCCAGTAAAATCTGCCTGGTTAAGGAAATCCTCATTTCTAATGGATACCATGTCTTCAGATGGACAGTGTTTAATTTGTTTTTTTTTCCTTGCAGGTAACACCATGGAAGAAGACCGCCTAGAAGATGGCAATTCAACCCTATCAAGATGTCTTTTTCCCCACCTACCCTGAGAAGCATCTCTCAGAGTGTCTTACAGACCCAAAAAGATGTCTCTACCATGCCTGAATCTAGCACTGGAACAGCTAAAGAAGACATGGTTGACCCTCTGTCCATGGTGGCTGAAATGACTATACCAGAAGAACCTGGAGAAGCAAGTGAGTGGTCTGAGGAACAATAGATGGCCACTATAGGTTCACTCACCAATTACTGAAGCACTGACTAAGCCCACAAAGCTTTTTATATTATTATGTTTTCTTTTTGAGTACAACGGGAGAATCAGCAGGACCAGAGTAAGTAACCACCATGCTGCAGCTAAGGAAGAGGCCTAAAATTCGGTAAGTAGTGCTGAAAGTTGTTGGCCAAAAGTAAGCTGTCATAAAAGTGTTCACAAGCAACACACACACAAAACTTACACTTCCCCACAGAGTCTCATTATTTGTAAAAGCTTAAGCAAAAATACAGAAGACATTGTCAGACACCAGGTGCTGCCCCCAAAGCACACAAATAGAACATAGCAGGTAAGTTGTCACAAATTGTAGACATGCACTAAACAGTTTAAACATATTTTCTATCTTGTTAAATTACTTCCATCTACTTAAAAAAATGGGTTCCTATCAGATAGTCGAACTTCTGCAAGTTTGAACCTCATATGGTCGAGACCATAAGTTCGAATTTGCAGAAGTTCGAGCATTTCAACGGAAATCTCCGTACAGGGAGGTTTCTGTTTTGTTCAATGTGGTGCGATCTTGGAGTTGGTGTATTTAAGTAGTGGGGGGTGTGAGGGTGCAGGGGGGCTTCCCCCCATATTACAACAGTTTATTCTGTTTTCTTTTCTTTTTTTTGTTTTTTATTCATAGTTGAAGTTTTTTAACTTCGAACAGGATGGTTTGAACATTCCATATTCGAAGTTATTAAACTTCGACTGTAATATAGACCCAAAAAAAAACCACATCATTAGTTTAAACGTTTGCAAAACTAGTAGATATTTACCATAAAATAGGACCCTAAACATAAAATAACTCCATAGCTAAAAATAGCAGTCCCTGACTAGAAACTTCCAATATTGTTAAAAAATACTAGGTTTCATAAAGGGGAATACCTCTTTTAAACACAAAATAAAATATAGCAATATAATATTTTCTTAAAAAGGCAACAATTCTTTGTGGAAGGACTCTCCTGATGGGACTCATCTGCCAGAAAAAAAGAGCTTGAAGCCAGATCCTGTGAAGCCTCTTGAGCTGCTTCCTTTTAAAGGGATAAGAAAGGTCTGTGACTTGCTTGGATTGAGAGTGCTTCTTGGTTACATTTTTAAACAAAAAGAAATCAAACTACTGAGTAGGTCTACGTCAGAAAATAAGCAACAGTATTGCACTAGATTAATCTCTGGCTTGTTGCAGTTAATATTTCTGTTGAATTATCTGTAATTAAATAATTTTGTTCATTAACTAAACCAGCTTTGTTAAAACTAGCTATATAGGCCTCAGCAGAAGAAACACTGTTTCTGTGTGGCTTGTGCTTTACAGGCCTCGGTGCCTAGTTTGAACAGGTTTGTTACAAATCTGTTTACTG
Organism: Protopterus annectens; assembly: GCF_019279795.1. Taxonomy (NCBI): domain Eukaryota; kingdom Metazoa; phylum Chordata; order Ceratodontiformes; family Protopteridae; genus Protopterus; species Protopterus annectens. Next base: position 828,978,616 of record NC_056727.1, on the reverse strand, counting down.
ACTGGATTACTCTTGGTTCCTTAATTCTATATATCACTGTGTATTGGCTTTATTGTTTCCTACTGTGGCTTGCCTGGATTGAGAGCACTTTCTATTTATAGATTTAAACAAAAGGAAATCAAACTAGTCAGTATCTCTACACCAGAAAAGTAAGCAAGATTAAAAAAAAAGTACTGCAATCTTGCTGCTCAAATTGTCAAATGCTGTTGATAGAAACCCTGCATTCAGGCTGCTTTGCCACATTAATTTGTTGAATTCAAATCTTAACTTCCATGGACCACCCCTGTATTCAACAGGTATTTGCTATAAAATCATAAACATTTTTTGTACCTCACAGACTTTACTTATATAGGGCATTGCTCTCATTGCCCTTTTTATATCATACAAATGTTTGTAAATATATTTATGAAGTATTTGCTCTTACTTACATAGTAACAGTAGCACAGATCACAGTACACTAGGTATGCTAGCTCCTTGCTGCTACAATTATAAGTAAATTTAAAATTGTAATCAAAAGTTTTAAGCATAAATTCAGTACCACCATAGATATAAGAACACTGAAAACATAGCCCACACTATTTCAGACACTCCAGTACAAGAATCACACATTTTGTTACCCCTTTCAAATCTTTCTTTAATATTCATATTTCTCTTTTACACAAAAGCATTTTTTTCACCAATTTTGGTACTATGTTATCATAGCATGAAAAAAACTTTACAATTCTACTCAACCAACTGTTTAAAATAATGCATCCCTGCACCATACTTCAGTACCATAGCTTTATTTATTTTTTATTTATTTATTTTACATTTGTTGACCGGGCTAGTCTAACTGGATATATGTCCATTTTCAGTAGAGGCCCGAGGAGAAAAGCTCTGAGACAAAAAAAAATGTCATACATACATAGAGTCCATAAAAACAGAGGTACAACAGAAACAAATTACATAAGTATAGCAACAGCTTAGCAAAAACTTTTAAAAATCAGTTTTAGGTTAGACATAGAAAACAGATTGTTATATTACAGTTGTATTAAGAAAAATATAACAAAAAACATTTACTGTACATGAGTTTCCTCAGGATTGCAAGGCAGTCAAAAAGCAGTCAGACAACTAAAATTTCTGATTCAAGGACAATGTGGAGCATAGAGAAAATATCATAAAAAGTTTTTAGTTGAGAGGTAATTAGACAAATAGGAACATTCGTATCAGTCAGGATTAGAGCAGGGGCAGAGCCATTGGTTTTTAATGAGGATTTTCAATTGTTTCTTGAAAAGGTTGGTGGAAGTCAGGGATGTTATTTCTCTTGGAAGTTTGTTCCAAGTATTGCCAACAGCATTTGAAAACAGGCAGTCACCGGATTTGTTGTTGGATTTTATGGTGGCTACTTGTAGCTTTTTTGCGGATCTTAGGGTTGGTAAATTTTTATAGGAGTTAAAGAGGTTACAGAATATGGGAGTATTTGTAGAATGATGTACAATCTTGTGGATAAAAATGAGTTGCTGGAAAAGTATTTAGTTGTGAACTTCCAGCCATCCTAGACATTTAAGATTATGGCAATGGCGGGTAAGAAAGGGGGCACCCATGGCAAATCTGGCTATGTTGTTGTAAGAGGTTGCTAGTTTATTTAGGTTGCTTTTGGATAAGTTAGTATAGATAGGGGAGGTGTAGAGAAGGGTTGAAATAAGATGGGTCTGATTAATGGAAATCTTAGCTGAGGCTGTCAGAAAGGGCTTGATTTTATAAAGGAATCAATGTTTTCTATTAACTGATTTAGTAGTTGCATTTATGTGTGTGTTAAAGTTGAGATTGTTGTCAATAGTTACACCCAGGAGTTTGATGGTGATGTTGGAAGCAATTTCTGTGCCATTATTTGATGTAATTATGAGATTTATAGGGGAGGATTTCTGTGTAGGAGTAAAAAGTAATAATTTTTTTTTTCGGTTAAGGAGGAGACATCTTTGATGGAACCAGTTTTCTACTTGGGTAAAGACTGTTTGTGTATTGGATTGTAGTTCTGCTTGGGAAGATGCGGCACATATCAGAGTTGAATCATCAGCATATTGTATGCACATAGCTTGGGGAAGGGAAGTTTTCAGATCATTAATGAAAATAGTGAAAAGGAGTGGTCCAAGAAGTGATCCTCGTGGAACTCCAAGGGTGACTCAAAGCTGAGAGGATAGTTTATTGTCCCACAGGACTGCTTGTTTTCTGTTATCCAGATAGGATTGGAATCATTGTACTAATTTAGAATCAAGAGAAAGTGATTTAAGTATCCCTGTCAATAGTTGGTAGTTAACCATATCAAAGGCCTTTGAGAGGTCTATGAAAAGGGCAGAAGATAACTGGTTCGTATTCCTATTTTTATTAATACAGTCTGTAAAGGATAGAAGAGCAGTTGTAGTACTATGGTGAGGTCTGAAACCATGTTGGCAGGCCACTAGTAGCTCATTTTGGAGGAGATGATTCAGTAGATGATGGTGTATACATCTCTCCATAATTTTAGCAAGAGGAGAGAGAAGGGCTATGGGACAGAAGTTGGATAAGTCATTGGAGGTACCACCCTTATGCAAAGGGATAATATGTGAGACTTTCCAGATGGATGGGACATAGGATTCCGAAATGGTTCTGTTTATTGAGATAGAAATAGGGTAGGCAAGTGCACCAGCTGCAACTTGCAGGTATTCAGCTGGGAGGAGGTCAGCTGATGGTGTACATGGTTTAAATTTGAGAAGTAGGGAGTGTATGAGAGATGTTAAATCGACTATTAAGGGGGCTCATACCTCTCAACTGTCCAGATTTTCACAGAATGCCCAGATGTTTACCTCATAGTTTTGGTCTGTTCCTCATAAAATGTATGGTTTTCTGTCAATTCACTAAAGACTGAAGTCACCAAATAATGACATATATTTGAGTTTCATACTTCATATCCTTTAGAAAATGTATGCTAACACAAATCCTGTTATTCTAGCAACTTTCTAAGTTTATAAGAGTAATATTAAAATCTGTCCCTATTTTGAGCCTTATATTTCTTGCACTAAGAGTTTGGAGGGATGGTATCAGCTCTGTCCAAACCATTACCCAAAATTGGTTTCTGCCTAATGGGTCTATCTTTTAAAACTTGGCTATTTATGTCATGATAGAAATCATCAACCTGAATGCAAGGGTATCCTTCTGGGCTTAATGATAGTATTTCCATCAGCAGTGCTTTACAAACGTGAGCGGCAAGGTAGTATTTATTTATTTATTTATTTATTTGCAGTTGGTTTACCAGGATAGTCCATTGGGCCTAAAAGAACCCGTTTTCAATGGAGTCCTGGGGAGAAAAGCTCCAAAATAGAACAGACATACAGAATATGTACATACACTTAAAAAAGCTCTTAATGCAAACTAACAGACAAGGTGAAAATAACAGAGCTAAGCTACTTATACAATGTAAAAGAGAATACAGTCATTACTTTTGCATTTGAGGTACATTCAAAAATGCGAAATATTAGATAAAGTACAAAAAATGAGAGGTGAGTTAAGGCATTGAAGAGGTAGGATTATGTTGTTGTATAGTGTGGTTAGATTTGAAGAAAGTAATAAGTATATAGGCTTTGTTGAGTAGGAAGTGAATGAATGGAGGATGAAGGATGAAGGATGAAGGGTTCCATATTTTTATGATGGATGGGAACAAGAGCATTCCCATTGGGACGTAAGATGAGTATGAAGAGATTTTTTGAAGGAATAAAGATTAGAGATGGTACGAATGGACAGTGGGAGTGAGTTCCAAAGACGAGCTATGTTAAAGGATAGTAGGTTTTTGCCTGGGGGGCGTTTTGGTTTAAGTATTTCTAATAGGTTTTGATTGTTTGACCTTAAGATTCTATCAGGTAAGTAGTAGCATTTGAAGTCTTCTTTTTATAGAAAAAGCCCACTACGTCTTTTTTTGAACATTTTTTAATGATATAGCAATGTTATCATCATTCATTTAAAGGAATTTAAAATATCTTAGCAGCATTCTTGTACTCTGATATTTTTCTGCATTTTTATAATGCATTTAACAGTATTTATTGAATGTTTTGAAAGATATTGGTTGATTTTGACATGTGATCTGGATTTTGGGAGTATAAAATCATGTGATACGAAGTGTTTGGTGGTTCTGATGATGTCCAGAGACACAACAGCACTTGACTACCACATTGTGTGCTAATACAAGTATAAAATATTGGGTCTATATTAGACCATCAAAATCCTCTTCCATCGACGGCTTATTCATCAACCCCTATCCATCAAAACTAACTTCACAAACATCAACATTTTTTACAGGGTAAGTAACCAAATGGCCACTACCCCACTGAAACACACATTGCTCTAAATCAAACCCACCCATGTGGGTGGCTTCTCCCCCCCCACACCCCCAGTACACACCCCCTAACTATATACAACAACTCCAAGATTGCAGTACAGTGGGGAAAAGGGAAAAGTTGTGGTGTTGGCCAATTGGTTACTTACCCTGCAAACATTTTTGATGTTTGCTGAAGCTGGTTTCAATGGATAGGGGTCGATGAATAAGCCATTGATGAAAGAAGATTTCAGAGATCTAATATAGACACAAAATATTTATAGTGTGGTCAAGCAACTTATTCCTGTGGAATTCTTCATGGTCTGTGTGTTCTTGTAGGTTAAGAGTGGTTTTACACAGCTTGGGTTTCATTTTCTTCATAAGCAAAAGTATTGCACTAGATTTGTCTCTGGCTTGTTATAGTCAACATTTCTGTAGAATTATCTATAAGTAAATTATTTTTTTGTTTAGCTAAATCAGGTTTGTTGAAACTAGCTAAGTAGGCCTGGATTAAAGCAACAGCTTCACTGGGAGTGTGGCTTGTGCTTTACAATCCTGCGTGCCTAGTTTGAACTGCTTTGGAACAAAATCTAACTAATTGAATTACTCCTTGTTCCTTAATTCTATATATCACTTGTGAATTGGAACTGTTTCCTTGGCCTCCCTGGTTTGAGTGCACTTTTGTGAGCATTTCCTGGTTACATCTTTAAACAAAAAGAAATCAATCTACTGAGTATCACTAAGCCAGAAAGTAAGCAACAGTATTACATTATAGGTTCAAATGTACGTATTAGGCTAGCTGCCCTTGTGGGGCTATTTTAAGCCTAGCCAATTTTCCTTTTCGTGCTCAAATAATTCTATCCCATTTGGTGTTAGATTGGCCTTACCCATCCCATGGTCAATAATTCTATATTACCCCTAATGACAATAATGGGGATCTATGCATGGGATAAAGCATTTAGTTGCTGCGTTTGCCCTATACTAGTACAGGAGACAGTCCTGGGGTAAATTCTCTGTTTCCCACCTATAGATCCAAGTTGCTGTTGAACATGGAGAGGGATCATCTTTGTTTTACGTGCATGGAAAGTCTGTTCCAGAGCAGTAGTATCATCTGTGACATATACCTGTCCCAGCAAACCATTCTGTGGATGTTGTTGCAGAAGAGGTTTAGATCCTTAGACAGAGTATTTTGGATGCCATTTGATTTGTTGATATGCAGTAAATTCATCAAATATTGGGTCAGAGCATGCCTTATATGGTAGACAAAGTGTCATCTTTTAGCAGTCTGTAGGATACTGAGTATAGTGGCAGTGCTTTGGGTCAGTCCATGCAGAACATATTGTTTAGGACCTGTGTCCTTTAGCAAGGTATCTCTGCAGGCAGTGCATGTGTCTGGCTAGGTATATGCCAAAAGGGATATTATACTCAATGACTGGCTAATTACAGCTGAGTAAAGGAGTGACAATGATAACTCTAGAGCTAGACACAATTCCTTTGTTTATAAACTGTACAATACTGAAGAACTTTTTTATGACAAAAGACACATGTTCGTTGAAAGTTAGGTCATTATCCACATAAATTCCCAAATCCCAAACAACTGTGCCTAATCTTAGATAAAGTTAATCTCTGGCTGTTACATTTAAAACTTTTCCCCAGTCCTTCCTCTCTTTTGCTGTTGTGATTTTAAACAGTCAGTCTTTTTGTTTTTTGCCCCTTATGGTAATCTGACTACCAAAGTCCTTCTCTCTCCTCTTTCATTGCTATAGTCAGTTGTATAAGCTATTTGAATACTTCTCCCCTCTCACTGTTTTCCATAGATACTCCTTCTCTAATATACATGTATTTATTGTGATCTGATTCAAGAATTGCTTTGGTTTAAGCTCTAGTGAGGATAGGAGAAGAGCTAAGCCATTCATGGGCCTCTGATTACTTGTAGAGCATTGAATTCTGTTGTTTTGCTGGTGGCCATTGGGCTGAATGCAGTTTTATATTTTTCTATTATTATAAACTTCCTGTGTAGCAAGGTACTGCCTCACACTCAGCTATCTTATCATGCACTATACTAGTAAGGGCATTCTTCATATCCTTGGATATGGTGCTTGCATCTTTTTTTCTGTTGTACTGGGCCCTCAGTAGACTAATCACTGAGTACAATGACCCCCTTCGGTATGCACCTTACCAGGCATATGCAACAACTGAAGCATCCACAAAGGAGAATATGTGGTGTAGAAAACATCTCCTACATGGACCATCTCAAAGCCCTATCCCTATACTCAGTCTCCTACAGACTGCTGAGAGGCTACCTATGCCTGGCCTAGAAATGTCTTCTGGTCCAGCTCTGATGGACCTACTGCACATCCACAAAACAAATAGCATCAAAAATACCTGAACCAATAATCTAAACCTCATCTGTAACACACATACAACATGCTGGAGAGATAGGTATATGTCTCAGAGATTAACACTTCTTTGGAACAGGATTCCTATCTATGTGAAGCGGAGTTCTTCCCTGCATGTGTTCAAGAATAACTTCAATCAGTCAAAAATGTACCCCTGGTCTGGCACCTATATCTCTATTAGAAAGAGCTTGTAAATGTGTGCCCCCCTCATGCACAAGTTATATATACTCCCTATAAAAATCTAGGGTATCAAACCTTGTCCAATACAATTGGGAAGCATGGCTAATCTTAAAAAGGCCATTTAAGGTCACCTATGAATCTATTAAATACTGACAATTTCTTCACTCTGACTGCTGATTTCCCTTGGTGGAGGTGTGGCAGGGAGCCATTGTTTTGTGAAGCTGTCCATCTTTTTGTTGTATCCTAGGCAAGATACAACCCATGTAGCCTAAAGGCTACTGCAATAGTGGGAGTGATGGACATCTAATGTAGGTTCAGGAAATTCCATTTGTAATAAATCATAATATTTCTTTAATGACAGTGGAAGATCATTATGTTCCCATTGAAACAACTGATTCATTCTAGATATGGTTTCAGAAAAAAAATCCTTCCAATGGACTATCAGAACAGACACTCCTCAGAATCAGAAACCTGATAAGAGAAAACAGAAGTTGTCCCCTTACATTTTCCTGTATAATGTTCTGAATATCCTCAGACAGTGAATAATTACTTTTTCTCTTACCAGAAACACCAGAACTGGAAGGGTCAAGAACCTGAACTAAACCCTGAGCTATACCCAATAAATCACACGTGTCAAAACTGACTGAGACAGCTGAAGACATATGTCTAACTTTTGACATGAATTTATGAAAGTGACCCACTTTTGATCGGCAAAATTTCCCTAGAGACAGGCATTCCAGTTTGGGTGGGCAGTGAGGTATTTCCTATTTCTTCTTCCTAGACTAACAAGAGTGGTTCTCCCTTGACCACCAAGGTCACTCTAACAGCCAAGGACATGCCTTACCCCAGGTCCATTGTGACTGCAGGAACTACACCAGAGGGAGCCAATGAAAAAGATGAATGGTCTGAGGAACCAGAACTGGCCACAACAGTGTCACCCATTTATGACAAGGCAACTGAGAAGCCTGCTGAAGAGGTAAAGTCTGTTTAGAAATCTTTTTGTGGCTAGAAGATGGAAGAACTGAGGAACCACTCAGATGTTCCATGGCAAAGACAAAAAGATGTCTGAATCCTGGGAAGCCTGGCAGCAGTTGTCGATGAAACAAGTAAATATTAAAAACATTGTTTTTTTTCCAGCAAACCACACAGTGAAAAAAGCACTTTAAACACTTACCCAGCCCCCAAATGTAATAAAACACATTTTAGCAAGATAAAAACAGTTTTAAGTTAGTTTTAACAACTCTTTCCTCAAAAGTAATGCTCTTGTTAAAAAGTTACTAAAATTTGCTTGACATTCTATAAAAAACACCATTTCCTAGCTTAAAATTAGTAATTTCACAGAAGAAGGTCACTTATTGTGATAAAAATAAAATGTGGCATTTTTTTTTACCATGAAGGGAATTTATGTGCACAGCAATGGAAAAGCATTAGCCAATCATCGATCCTCCAAAGCTTGCAAGTAGAGCACTCTTCAGCAGCAAGAAATCTTTGAGGGCCTAGGCATCCAAACCATTCTTTTTTTTTTTAGCTCTGCTCAAGCTGATTAACAGTTTGTCAGCATGGAAGTTGGCTTAAGCTTTGGAAGCTGGATGGCTCTTATATCCTTGGCTGGATAAGCCATCTAGCTAAGGCTACAGCAGAAGTACTCAAATGATAAAAATACTCTTTTGCAGTCAAGCATCTTTCAAATCTAGAAGATATGTTCATGTTTACAATTACTACTTTAGCCCCAGCCAGCGGCTGGCACCTAGCTTATCTCAGGTGTGAATGTCTGCAGAAACATAGCTGTCTTGGAAATTGATAATTGAAAAAGAGAAATCCTCCATCCTCTGTAAACTACTGCCTTGCTCCAACCTGATTATAAATAATTAATGCTTTTGATGCTTTTCATTATACTCAACTAGGATCACGTGTTTGGTTGTTTCAATAAAGGATATTCCAAGTTTAACTCAACTGCCGACTACCTACTATTTTACATTTGATTATTTTGTAGCATGTATTTTATAGTTATATTTTACAATTCGCTTTTTATTAAGTGAACAAAGTGCATAACATAATTTAGGAAGTGAACATCACACCCTCCACACTGCAACGTTTCTTCTTGGTTTGAAATTGATAATTCAGGCACTGTGATGCTTTGTACTACTGCTTGAACAGTTTTTATCTAGTAAAACACAACCTGAAAAGTTCTTTCTGAGTACTTCTGATCGATGTGCAATCATAAGTATCACCGACATACAACATATTGTGTGGTTGCTAAGTGTTATAGTGTAATACTTTTATTGAAACACAACTTATTCTTACCTCAGTACATTATCAAACCAAAACCTTGCAATAAGTTTAATCTCTATCTGCAATAGAAGTATTATCTGAAAAAGAAAAGGAGACTAACTCCCTTGTACAAATAGTTAACCATCCTGCTATGGGCTCCAATACCCTCTAAACATCTTGTCCTCACAAGTATGCCAACCTCTTGTACACTTTAATGTACGTAATCTTCTTTTGTTAAATTAGACTAAAATTCTTGTCACTTCCCCTGCAAATACCATTGTTTTATGGACTTCTCAAAAGGATACATTCTTTAGTTACTGGATGACCTAAATATATTCTGCTGCAATTTTCTTCCAAAAGATCCCATTGCTAAAGTTGCTGCCTATGCCTCTGACTTCTACTCCCAGTTAAAAATAATTGTATTGAGAAGGCAATCCCTAACCACATCAAATATAATGAAAAATTTTAAAAACAAATCCCTGTGGTGGAATATCCATATAAATAAATTCTAAAACAAGAGAAATAAATTACTTAAGTGACTCATTCTACCTACCTTAAAAGCACACTTAATAAAACTATTAAAGAGTTTAAGGGAACCATTAGGAAGCTCAAAGCTGAATATGTGTTTAAAATAGCCACAAAACCAAAGTGAACAACAAACCTTCTTTTAACTATATCAGGAAGTTAAGAACTAACACTCAACAATGCTCAGAACTTGTCTAAAATAATTATATCCACTATGGTCCAAAGGAAATAGCTAATATCCTAGCTGACAAATTGAATGTAGCTTTTATTCCCCCCATGGTTATAACTATTTTATAGATTCCACACTCCCAGCCACACTCTGACTACTGTGGAACAAGTCATCTCAGCTCTTTCAAAACCTAACACCACCTCATCCATGGGCCCTGATAATATAGAAGGTTGCCTGATTGTCAGTGCCAGTTATGAATGCATTCTTAACCTGTTTAAGCTTCTCATTAGCTACATTACCAAACACAGGAAGACAGCCATTGTAATGCCATTACCCGAGGATAGTCCCACCATGGTCCCTGGTAACTATAAATCTATTAGTCTCCCTAGCCTCATATGCAAAGCTATGGAATGTTTTATCTCAGACTTCATTAATCTGGACATTACAAATCTCTTAACCGTGGACCCTCATCAGTTCAGCTTTGTCAAAGGAAGGTCCCACCTCTAACTTTAATTTCTTTGACAAATTCACTGAAGCAATGGATAGTGGTTACACAGTACATACAGTATATCTTAGGGGGGGGGGGCTTTGACACTATTCCCCATGCAGGTATGATTGACAGATTTCTAAATCAGCATATAAATCCTTATGTTATGCAGTGGATAGCTGACTAATTGACAGAAAACTCACATGGTTAGTGTCACAGGAGCCATTTCTAAAAGCAAAAAATATCAGTGGCATATTGTAGGGCTGTTTGTTGGGTCATCTCCTATTCAGCATCTATTTCTCAGTCCTTCAGGCCAGCACTCCTGGCCTATGGTTATCCAAGTTTGCAGACAACTGTAAATAGGGTGCTGTTACTCAATCTTCCACTATCTTACAACTGCTCCAACATGGATCAGACCATGCTAACAGTTGTTGCAAGGATAATGGTCTCAAATTAAAGTTGAAAAATGTAATATAGTTCATTTTGGTAAACAAACCATTTTACCATACCATATAGGTGACATATCTCTCCAATCAGACACTGTCACAAGGGATCTATGCACTCTTACTGATAATTCCTTATTTTTTGGTCATCATGTCTCTGTAGTAGTTTGGAAAGCCTTTTCTCTGGCTTATCTAATCTCCAAAGGCATCTATGCTAGATCCAAAGAAGTCATAACTCCCATTTTACTCATATCTCATTAGAACTATTACTGAATATAATGCCCACTTTATCAGGGATTTGTATAAACATATCACTCAATTTGAGAGAAGTAAAGACTCCTAACTAAAATGATCAGTAGCCACAAAAATCTTAAGTTATCAAAACAGATGGACAGCCCTCTCTTTGTACTCGGTCTCTAATAGACTTTTTTGTAGAAATCTGTTTCTATCCTTTCAAGATACAAAATATCTGACCTTCTTTGAACTCCTACTCCTTCAAAGAATAAATTAGTCTTCAATTACCCAGTTAAAGGAATTAAACATTCATTAACAGACAAATGAGATACACTAGCATGACAAATTCTTATCCCAGTGTATCCTCCATTTTGGAACAAACTACAAAAGCATGTAAAGCACTCTTGCCACCTTCAATGGAAATATAATACTTATATGGGCAATCCCAAATTTAGCCCTTGTCAATCTTGTGTTGCCCTCCTTGGGGCTAGAAGGAACTTTAAGTATGGTTTATTAGCTAGGTTTGTAATTGTTCTCTCTCCATGCTCGACTATCAGACTCCACCACTTTCTGAAGCAGTTCTTCCTGAAAAGCTTCATATTCTCTCACTGGTTCTTTAGTCATGGTCTCAACTTTTTGAATTTTAATGAGCTCCTAACCATGGCTGTTCAGCACTTTTTGAAAGTCTTCCAATCTTTTATCATTTGTTTAATATATACCTTTGAAGGCATGGGGTGATTTTTTTCTCTAAACTGCGGGTCACCATCTCCTGCATTGGAGTTATGACATGAGGTGACTCCTGTTGCACTGCTTCATAGTTTTTACTTTTCCTGTACAGTTTGGGTTTCTTATTCCTCCACCAATCCTGTTCTGTTTTTGTTTGTTGTTGTTTTTTTTTTTTTTTTTGCCTTTTCTGGTTGACATCCAAGCACTTTTACTGGTCTTATACTGATTTACTGGTTATCCAATTAGGAGAGCTCGGCTGAATGTGCAACTCAACAACATCCATCTTCTTAATCTCATGGATTGTATCACCTGGATATCTCACTGGCATTCTGATTGGCTAGTCCAGGCCTGTCAGTCACTGTAAACTAGATGACTTGTCAAACCAGTGCCCGTCTGCACAATTTAATATTGTCATTTGTCTACTTAGTCACTGAAGGTGTGCATAGCTAGTTACTTAGGCAAAATGCCTGCCACATAAATAGTAGTACTTCAAGGCACAGAAGGTCCACTTTATTGATAGATGTTCTCTTTCAATGGCTAAGTATCTCCTTTCTTCATGGCCCAGCCTCCTTCTGATACAGTGGAATAGCACTGTTCCTGAACTTATTTCTGGCACATCAGTACGCAGAATTAATTCTGTAGTAAAATCAGGATTCACTAACACAGGTACAGATCAAATGATCATTTTAGTTCATTAAATGTTCTGTCCATTGCACCTTGATAGAAGCGTTTTCTGTGGTGAGATCTGTCAAAGCAAAGGCAGTAGTTGCAAAACTTAGTTGCAAAACTTCATTATACTTGTCCATCAATATCTGAATAGTATTCCTGCCTTGATTATGTCCATCCCAGGGGACCTCCTAACACATATCTATGAGTTAACATTATTATTAGTGCCTGTAAGGGTGTGATTCTGGTAAATAATGCAGAATTTCTTCCCTGTCTTTGCTAAGTAATGTGAACATCTTTTTTACTATCATTGTCTAGAACCTTTGTTGTGTTTTCAGATGCCCTACCTAAAGCATCACCTCCCACACTGCCTTTTTAAAATGTAAATAACATCTATAAATCCATAAAGTCATGAATACTTGTTGCCTTAAGGTGGAAGGTGTAGCTCCTTTCCCCGAAAAAACAATGGCAGTACAACTTCTACTTCTTCCCTGCAAAGAGCAGTTATGAATAAAAAACACCTTCTTCCTTTTTCTTGGTAGACACATACTTGTTGCAGACAATTTGCCTTTAGTGCAAAGCAGACACTGCAAGTAACAGAAGAATGTACAGAACTTCCTTACGTTATTCTAAGGGTCCACACCGAAGTTCTTTTACTTTTTCTATGCTAATACATCTTGAAAGATTTTGTGCATACTTCTTTCTTGAACTGACTTCTGCTTTCAAGTTTACTATCATTTTATCTTCAGTTCTATTACTGATATATCTTATAGTTTTAGGTTGTGGTTGCCCTATCACTATAGCATGCTTCTAATAACAAACACAATCCTTTTTACTGTCTAACCATAACCACAATCTAGTTCTTTTTTGTAGTTCCATTCAACTCCCATCCCATAATTTTGCTTCTAGGTCTTGAGTGTTGCTGCATTAATCATATTTCTTATACTGAATAGGTATTTCTAGCCACTGCTCTACCTCTTTCTTGTGTATTAGCCTGCCATACTGTGTCTATATATTAATCTTTGTGGCTACTGCCAAACAATGCATCCTGCCCTGATATCTTCCACCTCTTCCCATATTTTCCATAGTGCTTTAAAACGGACCAATATTTGTAACAAATAAATGCAATACTTGTGCTATTTGTCACAGATGAAGATAAATATCTTACCTCAGTTTTAGTTTTAGAAGCAGACAGTTCATTTTCTGCCATCCCTGCAGGATCTTGCTTGATGGATCCAGTACCTTTACCCAAATGGCACATCCATTTTGGTAAAATGGAAGGCAGTTATTCCTAGGTTAGGCAAGAGACCTATGGTTCATTCTCTCCTGCCTGGGAATTCCCATAAACCCTCTGTTCCCAGGTGGTAATCAGGGGCAGGGAGCAGCCCAGCTTGCTGGTGTTGGGGGCATCCTGCCTTCTTCCTCCTGATAGCACCCCTTCACCCTCAGTGGCTCCTCCAAACCCATCCATGATCATTGCCTATCAAACTGTATGATAGTTTCCCATTGACTACTTAGTGTGAGTGCACTAAAGCAGTGCAAGCTCAACCACTTCAAAACTTTGCTGGGTAAACAACTAGTATCCTTAAGTGTCACCCATGTGGCAAACTAGAGCTACCTCCCTCCCACCAGGATCAGTGAGTCGATAGTGGGTACTTACAACCATCCTTGCCAGCCAGCTCCTATAGGCAACAGCTTTCATCAGTCCCCACCTGTGACTACATACTTTTTTCAATAATTCCTCAATGGTTGCAAACACCAGTTAACTATTGCCAAGAACATAGAAATCACAGTGATGTGGGAGAATCTGCCCACCCAAAATATTATTTACACTTGACAGCAGAAGTATTGTGAGGAATTGAAAGCTGGCAATTCTCTGGCCAACTGCCTGTGCACACACCTTCATTGTAAGTCCTAACATGCACTATATGCAGGACTAACAGGTTTATTTTTTCAAAATGTTGCTTGAAAAATCAAAATATAGTCCAACTGGCATTCAGTTTTCAAATTGAGAGTTGTATTTTCTGTTTGTGAGTGTGCTATCTGAGCTTTTCTGTGCATTTTTGATTTTTTGAGGTTTCTGTGTTCTACAGCTATGAACTGTAATAGTGTGCATTACTATAATTGTCTGTTGACAGTTAAAAACATTCTCTAGAGTCTGCTTTTGCTCCTTGATCTGTTTAAAACTTTCATTTAGTGGTTACAGCTAGGAACTGTCATTTTTCCCATCCACCCTCCCTAGTGTTGTGGTGTTCTTATACTTGGTGGCTTTACAGTTGCCTGCCCATACTGTATATTTGATCTGTGACACTCCTCCCCATCTAGTGTCATTAGTTCATTCAATCTAACAGAGAACATTTGTGAAAGCCAACCCACTCAGATTCTTAACGCTGAATTAACTTCTGTTCCAGCTTTCTCCATTTCCACTTTTACTGAAAAAAAAAATTCTAAGCTTGCTTCCCCCCTTTCCTGTGGCAGGTCTTATCCAGATACGGATTTGCTGTGTCCAGGACTGTCTGTGAGCTCCTGAGCCGCCCCCCCCCCCACTTAACTAGGGTTAAACTATTCCTGGTGCCATAAAGTCTGTTCTTCAAATTTTCCCTTGCAACTAGCCAGCTTTTTAGTTTTAGCACTCAAATCTGTTTCTTTGAGCTCAGCACTTGTTTAGAACTTGTACGCACTAAATAAGTTGCAAAGTACTACAACACTCAACTTTCCTCACTTGTCTAGAGGAAAACAGTTTTTAGTACTCAATGAATAAGCACCTATTCAGGCATGTCTAAAATTCAGCTCCCGGTGTTTTCTTCTGTCTACCTGATGAATCTGGGCATCTTGGGACAATGCAGCAATTGCCTCATGTACACAGACAACCCTCTCCTTCTGCAATCCAACACTACGACCTGTGAGAGATGCACTTATATAGCCAAACTGGGAGCAAAGCTCTCTTTACTGAAGACTGGACTACAAGAGGAAAAGGTAAACACTTGCACCACACCACACACATCACATAGTCCCTCAAAACCTACACCACCAAAACGCACACACAGAAGCACAAAACACACACGCTCTCAGTAAAAACCTGCCCAAACAACAGAGACCTCCAAAGCAGAAATGCAAGCAACCTCCACCCCCCAACACAACTCAAATGACACATAGCCCACATACTCAGTATGCCACTCAACTACAGCCCATAAGGCATAACGTACCCAACACTCTAGTCATAGGTGACTCTATAGTCAAGCATACTGATGTTCCACTCACCAGGCTAAACAAGGAAAAAGTTACTGTCAGCTGCCTGTCAGGTGCCAGGATCTGCCACATAACACACGCACTCAGGTCACTCCACAACAAGTACAAATATGACTCTGTCATTGTCCATATTGGTGTGAATGACCTGAGAGGTACCTCCCTGGACTACATGAAAAGTGACATGGAGAAGCTCTCCGATCTTGTAGCCCAGGCAGGTGTGACCCTAGCCCTGAGTAGCATCCTGTCATCACCCAGAATGATACCACAGTACAAGGACAAAATGACTGACTTTAACAATTGGCTAAGCTTCTGGTGTAATTCTAAGGGAATCCAGTATCTGTCTGCCTGGGATGACATGATCGACAGACCACGCTGCTTTGCCAGAGATGGCCTGCACCTGTCGCCCTTGGGATTCTGGATACTGGCAAAGGCTCTTGCCACCCCTATAGTGCCTTTTTTAGGAAGGGTTCAAATGACAAATTCATCACCGTAACAGGTACAAACAAGCAAAATCTGAGGGTAATGCTACTCAGTGCTAGAAGTCTAAACCTCAAAATGCACTCACTCGAGGCACTCCTTAAAATGGAGAACATTGACATCTGTGCAGTGACAGAGACCTGGTTCAAAGCTCCAGAGAGCACCCCTGCATTACCAGGCTATAATTCATACCACACCTTTCGGCCACCAAACCTGAACCAAAACACTAAAGGTGGAGGTGTGTCCATATTCATTAAGGATATCCACACCTCCAAGCTAGTTGGTCAGCATAATGCATCCAAGATTATCCAAGTTCAACTAACTCTGGGCAAAACTGCAATCCAGATTGTAGCTTGCTACAGACCCCCCACCATGCCCCAGGATTCCCACTCCTCTTTTCTTGATACACTGGAAAATATTAAGGTAAAACCCAACACTCTAATAATGGGTGATTTCAACTACCCTACCATTAATTGGGAAAACTACTCATGTACCAACTCTTTTTGCTCAACGTTTTCTGGAAATCATCAATTCCAATGCCTTGTACCAACTTATCCACACCCCCACCAGGGGCAGCAATATCCTAGACCTGGTCATCACCAGCAGTCATCTCCTCGTTGGTCAGATCCAGCCACAAGCTAATCACCCTACACATCCACATCCCGCTCCCACCCCCTATTAGGACAACCATAAAAAATTTCTCCAAAGCCAACTTCACGCTTCTTAAGACAGAAGTGTCAAACTTCACGACACCCATGCAGATGGACAAATGAGGTACGATTGCTGAATCCTTCATAAATGCACTTTATAAGCACTTACACGACTGCATGGATCGTGCTATCCCTAACAGAACCAAGATGCTATCCTCCAAAAAAAGGAAGCCAATCTGGTGGTCTTCTGCCATAAACAAGCTCTACAACAGAAGAAAGAAACTATTGCAAAAAAGAGTAAAATCCCTCAATTGGAGGAATTCCCTGGTCAGCCTCAGTAAAAAGCTGAGATCCCTCATAAAATCCTCCAAAGCTAGTTATGAAAACAAAATCATCACTGATTCTAAAGACAACCACAAAGCATTCTTTAGCTATGTCAAGAATCTCAATGGCAACACTCAGATCTGCTCTGAGTTACAGCACAATGACACTAAATATACAGAACCAACTGATATTGCCAACATCCTGGCAGATAGGTTCAGTGCTAACTTTACCCCCCTCTCACCCCCTAAAGGGCCCATCTTTATACGGAAAGAATGCAAAGTTCCTGTAATCACAGCTGCACAGGTAAAAACCTCACTCTTCAAAGCCAAGAACACAGCATCCATTGGACCTGACAACATCCCAGGCTGCCTTCTACACGTACTACAGAATGAACTGGCACCCCACCTAAGTACCATGTTCAATCATAGCCTCACCTCAGACTTTGTGGCCATTGAATGGTGCACTGCGAAGGTTATCCCACTCCACAAAGGGGGGCCACAACAGACCCCGGGAACTACCACCCCATTAGCCTGACGAGCCTGGTCTGCAAGGCCATGAAACGTGTCATCATAGAACTCATAAACAAAGACATTGGAGATCTCCAAACTCTGGACCCCACACAGTTCGGGTTTGTAAAAGGCAGATCATGTCTCCTAAACCTGATAGACTTCTTTGAAGTAGTCACCAAAGCCATAGATGAGGGTAAGGTAGTTCACACAGCCTATCTAGAGCTCGCCAAGGCGCTCAACACCATCCCCCACTCTGGAATTATAGTTAAACTCACTAAACTAGGTATAAATCCCTATGTCGCAAGATGGGTTGCCAACTGGCTTACTGACAGAACCCACACTGTAAAAGTAGCAGACTCCAAATCAAACTTCAGACCAGTGACAAGTGGAGTACCACAGGGTTCAGTCCTGGGTCCTCTCCTGTTTGGTATCTACTTCTCTGAAGTACAGGCTAACACAGAAGGTCTTTGGCTAACTAAATTCACAGATGACTGCAAACTAGGAGCCATAATTGAAACTCCTAACGATGTGGACATCCTACAAAAGGGCCTCAATGAGACAGATGCCTGGTGTCAAAGCCATGGTCTCAAGCTGAATGCCAAAAAGTGCATTGTCATCCCCTTTGGTAAAAACTCTGTACCCTTAACACCGAAAGTGTGATAAGAGACCTTGGGACACAGGTGGACAGTAGTCTCTCCTTTGATAATCACATTGCCACAGTGGTCAGAAAATCCTTCTACATGGCACACCTCATCACAAAAGGTTTCTCATCCAGAAAAAAAGAGGTCATTGTTCCCCTCATCTCATCACTCATTAAACCCATTATAGAGTACAACGCCCCTTTTGGTATGTACCTCACAAGACATCTACAACAACTGGAAAGATCATAAAAATACCTCACAAAGAGGATTACTGGCCTCAAACAGATGCCTTACACAGACCATCTCAACAAACTCCAGCTTTACTCTGTCGCATATCGCCTACTCAGAGGCGATCTCTGCCTAACATACAAAGCTATGTCAAACCCAGAGCTGTTGGACATGCTCCACTTAAAGAAATCCCAATCCCTCCGAGCTACATGCTCTAGGGACCTAAACCTTGTCACCACAATAAACAGAACATGCTGAAGGGATAGATTCCTGTCCCAGAGACTTCCCCATACTCTGGAACAGACTACCTATCTATGTCAAACAGAGCTCCTCATTAGCACTCTTCAAGAAAAATCTTGATGATCGGATGGGTAATAGGAAATTCACCCCAGGGATCACTTCTGTGGTTCTGCTTGACAGGGGCACAGGAAAATAATTTTCTTTGGTGCAAAAGCCAGGGTACCTTTTTGGTTAGGCTTGTATAGGCCCTAGGGCCAATAGCCTAGTACCTACCTATCAACCTAAAAATAGACTAACACACTGCCCACTTGGCTTTCAGTCAAAGAAAAAAAGTAGCTCATCTTAGTCTCTACAATAGTCTTATGTAGCCTCTCTAACAAACAGACTGCCTTACGATGGTCCAGGCTATAGGCCTCTCCCAAGCTTACCTTCCAGCTCTACAAACATGTACTCTTCACAGGATAAGTTCCACAGATTAGCCCTGACTGGGATCTCATATTCCATGCTTCCAAGTCTTCCTTCAGCTGATCCTCAAAGTGATAGACTAACTTCCTGATTTTAGCCCTCTAAGCTACTCCCTCTTATACCATTAAAGACCTTATTATCTAGCTGATGCATGATAGCTTCTGATTCCAGCTCTCTGAAAATATTGCCACACTCCACACTACAGTACACATTTTTCCAAATTTAACATACACTGTTAAAGACATGCTATGCATTTGCCATAATCAATATGTTACAAAACCACTTTATAATTTCTCCAAGTCTTTGGGGCTTTTAGTACCATGATGGTAATGGACCCTATTCCCAAGTCAAAGTATGAATAAAGTTCATGAAATTAGTATTGTTTCAATCTTTGATGTTAGCCAGAAGTACTCTTCGCAGCACCCTCAATGTGCTCAGAACTGACAATTGACTCCTTCTGCAATTTGTATGGGGTTATATGTATCGGTAACATCTCTAAGTATAACTGTAAATCTGTAAATTCTTTCATATGAGACCAATTGCTCCTACTACTGTTGGAACTGTCTGAGTATCCTTCCACATTGCCCCATTTCTGCCTGTAAATCCCGGTATTTTATGACTTTGTGTTTCTGTATGCAAGACATTGTAGTCAGTGGGTAGAAATTTCAATGATCAATGCTACTTTTGCCTTCTTTGCATGGACTACTGCATTTGGTTTTCTCGCATCTATTTTTTGAACATTGGATGATGGGTGATCCCACGTGATATAAAATTCATTTTCTATAATGCTTTTTAGCTCATTTTTCCAATGCTTCTCAGTTACTTTAATATTATGTTTGCAAAATCCCCAATGCAACAGTCTTACCACTTTATTATCCCTTTCAGTAAACAGGCCTTCTGCCATTAGTGTATCACACGCTTCAACAAGACGTGCGACTGTTTCAAATTTTCTTTTACAAAACCTGCATTTATCTGTTTCTCCCACATGTTCAATGGACTTTGTTAACCACTATCCTGGGCTGTCAGTATTAATTTTTCATCCTTTGGTTTAAATTTACCTCTCCTTAACCATTCCTGCATTAGATGCTGATCGACAAGAGGTTGTTCCAGGAGTTTTCTGCACTTGGAACTATATTTATGCAGTTTCCACATTTCTTGCCTTCTCATCTAATCCTTCACCTTATATTCTCTCTTTTGTTACTTCTGTTTTGATTTCCATTCTAGCTTGGCACCGATATGCTTCTCCTAAACTAAGCAGGGAAGACCTCTTGGACTTATTTTTCTCAAGTATTAAAACTTTCACTATGTCTGGATCTTGTGAGCCCAGCAGATATGTATGCAGTCCCATGATTGTAGATCTGTACATGTAATCAATTTCGAGGAGGCCCCTACCTCCTTCAGAATGGGGAATATCCAATTTTTATAAATCATTTGATAAGTGTGAAGCATTTTTCTTGTTTTCCTGGCCGCCTGATGTAATACCTTTTGGGGCCAGTCAATCACCCCAAAACTGTTAAGTTAGAACAAGAAGAACAAATTTATTTATAACTTGGACTTTCTTCCTTGAAGTCAGGGCTGTTTTCAGTATTAATTTTAGTCTTCTAAAATATTTCTTACTACATTTTATTCATGTTTGTTCAGGTTTTATTGTTTATCCTTTATAAATTCCCAAATATTTATACACTCTGTCTTGCTCAAGTTCTTTTATATCACATTCCTGTCCCAGACTGATATTTTCTTGGTGATGCAGCTTTCCTGCTGTAAATGGTGCTTTTGCACATTTATCAAGACCAAATGGCATTCTTATATCATCTGAAAAAGTTTTGAACACTTGCAGTTGTGCTTTCAGTTTCTCATCTGATGAACTATACAGTTTTAAATCATCCACAAAAAGATGATGTGTTTATACTTTGTTGTTTTCTGTGAGCCAAATTGTAAATGTGGCCTAATCTTTTAAGTAGATAGCTTAATGAGTTAAGGAAAAGACAAAAAAGCAGTGGTGACAGTCACCCTGAAATATTCCCCTTTGAATTTTTATCCCTGGGATAATAATTTGTCCTTTGTCACTTGCTTAACTGAAAAGTGGTTTGCCACCATTTCAGGGTCCCTGTAATGTAGTCGATCAGTGTAGAGTGTATCTTATACATTTTTAAGCACATTCTTATCCATGAATGTGGCATACTTTCTGCTTTTTGTAGTCTATCCATGCCATACTTAGATTCTTCCCCTTTATACAATTTTCCGTTATGACTTTATTTAATAGCAAATGATTCTTTGTTCCATATGACTTTCTTTTATTAGCCTTTTGTTCTATTGCCATAATTGAGTTTTCTTCTAAATAACTATAAGCTCTGTCGGCATCAGTTCCAGTGTATAGTACATTGTTGGAAGGCAAGTTATTACATTATAGCTTTTAGGATAACTTGCAGGTTCCCTCTGAAGGAGGAATATGTTATTCTGTTGTTAATCAAGTTGGTATCTGTTCTGGGTATGCATATAAATAATTCTCACTCATTGCTAAATCTTCATGCAAAGATGTTAATACTTTTAGCCAGAAGTTAGGTACTGCATCTGGGCCTGGGGTTTTCCATATAGGAGCTTTTCTTAATTTTGTTTCAATTTCTCTGGCCATTACTTTATCCCATTTCATATCCTGTACATTTGAACTTCTTATTTTTACTTCTTCTATCCATTCACCATCTTTGATATGGTCCACTGAATCTTCGTAGATATTTCTCCAAAATGTGTTTTGCTTTTTGGTGGTGTTTTAATTCAATTTGCCTCATTTCCCAATTCTCTAGAAAACTTTTTTGGCTGATCAATAAATTGCTTATTCTCTACTTTTCCTTTATATTTATCTGCATATCTTCTATTTTTTTTCTCTCAGTGCTGATATCTTTAGCTTATTATTTGGAATTGTATATGACAGTTCCTGACCTTTCTGATACTGCACAATGCTTTTATCACATCCATCTTTCTGAATATTTTTGTTGATCTGTTCCCTCTTCTGTATTCTTCTAAAAGTGACACTTCTTGTCATAATTGCTTTATAATTTTCTCCATTTGATACTTCCATAATGGCATTTGATTCCTCCCCTTCCTTTCCCTTGCTGCCATCTGTTTTTGTGGTAAAACTACCTGTTATTAATTTAGCTGCACACTAATATATCCTATTTACTTCTGTTATGTCACATGTATTTCTATGAACAGTCTGGATTACTAAGTGTGTTTGTTTTAACATTATGAGCATTAACATTCTGTATTCTATTTCTTTCATTGATCTTAATATGTCTATCCATCTCTATTAAATCATGCAACTCTTACCCTAGATAATTTTCTTCTAAACTGAGGGCACACTCCTTGTTCTCCATTTCCTGCGGGCATGCTAGAGAAAGTTCCAGAAAATCTTCCTGTGTCATATTCTCTTTAGCTTCATCCTGTGTCATCCATTGCTCTTTCTTATGACTACTCACTAGCCTATTACCCCAAAACATTGACTGTGTCAGAGTTGCCACAATGTTTCCTGTTCCTTCCCTTGCTGTGCAACTCCAGCTGAACTTTTGTACTGGTTTCCTACTGTAAGGCTCCAAAGTATCTTCATATGGCAACTGATCAGATGTTTCCTGATCCACTTTTTAACTTAATTTGGAGATTCATTATTCTATCATGCTGTCGTGTTAATCAGAGTTAGATTTTCTACATTAAATCCTTCACTTTGCCGGTAATCCATACCTTCAGTCTTTATTTCTTTCTCTATTACTAATCCTTGTTTCTACTTTCCCCTTTGTTTTCTTATTTTTTGTATTGTAAAAATTTCCATATCTGGATGCCTTTTCCCGTATTTCTCTTCAAATATCTTTTATGCTGCTCTTTTTATATTGATTAGTTTTGCTTACTCCTTTGCACAAATATTGCACCATATTATTTTTTTTTTCTTTCCCATGACCATATTTCTTCTTCAGATGTCTCCTGCCCCTCCTGGTTCTCCTTACTTGGGGTACTTATTGTTCCATCATGCTGTGATATAGCTCATGTTAGACTTTCTATACTATATCCTTCACTTTGCAGATGGTCCATAACTTCTATTTTTTAAAATACTGCTTTATTAATCTTCTGTTCTATGTTTCCCCTTTGTGATTTTTTGTATTGTGAAATTTTCCATATCTGGGTGCCTTTGCCTATATTTCTCTTCAAATATCTTTCAGGCTTCTTTTTTGTATTAATTAATTTGGCTTTCTACTTTGCATAGATATTGCAACATATCAGATCTCTCTTTCCCATGTCCATATTTATTTTATATACCTTTCAAAAATCTCTAGATTTTATTCTTTATATGTTTGTACTTTCTCAATTGCTTATTTTTCCAATATTTTTCGAAACTGTCCAATGTTTCTTGGTCTATATAATGTTTTTCACAAATCTGTTGTATTAATGAACACAAATTTGCATTTGAAGCTTTTGACAATTTTTCTTGTGCAAGTATTTTTCTTTCCTCTAATTTCTATCTTAATCTTTTTGTATATCTTCTGTCTGGAAATTAATAAATGCAATGTTGAATAAGATTTGAGAATTTGATTGTGCTGCTATTAATAATGCTATTTTCTTAAATCCATGTATTAAGTATAGAAACCACAGATTATAGTCTGGGGATTCTTTTATATATATATATATATATATATATATATATATATATATATATATATATATATATATAGTGTAAGTAGTTCAAGATTTAACTGAACCATTTAAACACCTCTATGACCCCTTGCAATACTTCTTTGCATGTGATACTGAGTAATAAAATGATTTATTTTAAAAATAAAATCTTCCACCTGATGGCTTGCTAATTTTGGCTGTAAAGGCTATTTGACAAAGCCCATATAACCTTATTGTTGAAATGAAAATATGGACTGTTTTTATTTTTCTAGTCTGTAGCAGTGTCAACCAGTACACCAAATACAATACATTAAATTGTAGCAAACATTTCTAATAACACAGAATGTTCGCAGACTTAGTGCTTTCGATAACAGTGAAGGTGTAGCCTGTAGACCCAGTACCATAAATGCTTCAGTTCCTGTCTATACTTGTCCTATTTGGACTTGCCAGAAAAACATTTTAAACTTTTCTTCTGGGTCAACAAATACAATAGTGGATTTATCTAAGACTTGTTCACCTTGAAGATGAAGACACTGCAATAAGATATTTTACATGTCCATTGTCCAAAGAGTCCCAAGAGGGCTCAGAGTGCTCTGAATGATGATAGGCAATGATCTGCTTGTATGTTGAATCAATGCCTGGAAGGTTATGAACCAGAAATCGAGGCTCCAACATGTCCAGTTGTTTTTAGATCACCACAAAATGGAGGTAAATCAGTTGAACACGGTGATCAAAAAACTCTATTAAATTAAAATCATTAAAGACAATGAGCTACAAATGAAAAGAAAGTCCAAAACATTCAAACAAGATAGACGTACTTATGAGGAAAGGACAGTGAATGCATTTAACAGATGTGCAGTTGATGTTTCAGCACCAGAAAAGCATGTACCTAATGTTTCATCTATGAATACTGCTGATGAGAACATCAATGAGCTCTCTGTTATTTAATTTAAACCAAGATCATCACAGGATATAAGGAGATTAATCAACCAATAAGAAAGCAGTTTCTGGATCAAGGGGTTTTCAACCTATCAAAACACAGGAACTAGAGTCCCATCATGGGTGCAAGAAGAAACACAGATACCAAGGAATTCCTGATACCAAAAGATGAATCACTGGAAACAGCAAAAGGATTAGCAGTGCTAAGGGGTGTCAGTAAGGATTCTAGCTGTAAAATAATAAATCTTCCTAAACATACGCTAAATGCTGCAGAGCTTTGAGTGCTTAGCAGGGGATTGTTACTTGTGATAACAGAGAGGACAGATATTTTACAGACTATTAAAAGTCTCCATGATTTTAAAAGGAAGCTCAATTTTTAAATGTTTGTAGGGGAAGAGAGCCGTTCCACTTTTTAGACCCAGACTATGCGATATGCTTTTAAAACAAGAGTTAGATGCATTCCTCAAAGTGACAGACAGACATCAGGAATCTGTTAGCTAGCAAACCCACTTTCAAGTTTCTTAATTTGACTTTTGATGTAAGAGATTATTTATATAAGTTAAAGAATAGTATTATTTTGGTCACCAAAGCTGATAAAGGAAACTTGCTGGTGGTTTTGAATGTTGCTAATTACAGAGAATGAATTTTTAAGTTTAAGTGGCAGCAAAGCGTATTCAAAGTTTAATTTCTTTAATATTACAAATGCTTGTTAATTTATTAACTCTAACTGAGAACCAGTTACTAGAAGGCTTCCATAACTCAGAGCTTGCAAATCATTTGACAGTCAAGACACCCAAAATATGTATAATCTTCAGGTTGCTGAAGGTCTGTAAAAATCTGAAATTTAACAACTGCTGGCACAAAACTGAGCCTCTGTTTATGTTGACTTTTTTTTTTACAAAAAGTATTTATGCTGTGTCTGTCTCTTAAGGACTCATTTGATTTTATTAAATCACAAGGCCTGTCTCAGTTCATGAAAATGGCATTTTAATAATCATTGATATAAAAGCCTTTTTACAGTAATTCCAAATACCATGGAGCTTGAAATGATTTAACAAACTTTTTGCCTCTAATATTGTTTTCTAACAAGTAAAGCTCTTGATAGAAATGTTGCATGTCATTATGACTTAAATTTTTTTCCATTTGAATCCAGCGTTTTATGCAGCTGGCTAATGTAGCTATGGGGCAGCAATGGTGCTCAGCTATGTCAATATTTGTATTACCAGTTGGAAGAAGTTTTTAAAATCTTGTTTCTATATCATATAATTGCTTCAAAAGTTTATGTTATGGCATAGAAATGTAGCTGAGTTGCAATGATTTAGGAATTATTTTAATCAAGTGGATGAAAATTTGTCTCACTTTTATATTTCATAAGAAACAGTGATTTTCTTTTTAGATTTTAAGATTTATGTAAAAGAATGATCTCTGTTATCCAGAATATTTGAGAAGACTATTCATAACACCCCCTCTCATATGAGAACATGCATCCTAAACATTTTAAAGGAACCATCATAAAGAACCAGTTTGCAAGGATTTAGCTGGCTTACTTAGAAGACTAACTTTTCAACAAAGAAAATTTGTTGTTGTCCAATAATTTTGTCAGCAGAGGTCACCTGCTAAATAATCTATTATCAGAGGTTGATAAAGGGAGATCTGCAAATTTTCTGTCAGTTAGGTGTTCGGATTTCAAAATATTTGTTAAAACTAATAAGGAATTTAGAACTGCTATGTTATTAAATCTTCAGTGTATAAACCTGCTGTCAGACATTTAGTGTCCAACAACTACAGAATCTTGAGCAGATTCCAGGAAACAGTGAATTTAGTAGGTAACAAACCCTTTGTCAAGAAGAGGGGTAGGAATTTTAAAAGACATACTTTAGAGTAGGCCGCATAATTTCATCCTATGACTTTTCAGAAGAACAAAGTGTGTATAAGTCCAATGGCAGCAATCAATGTAAATATATTCACCATGGGATCTTTCATCTGAAACACAAAGGACCAAGTATAAGTCACTGGTGTGTGTGATTACAAGTTCAGGCTTATTGTTTATGCAGCATGTTTTACTAAAATTTACTTATTTAAAATTGGGGGACCACCAGGGATTGGAAAGATGAGATCAGCAAGAAAAGGAGAGTCGTATTGTTGGAACTAAATTCATCCTCAAGTGTTGGTGAGTACCTTCATGGGGTGGATCCTGTTTTCACAAAATATCACCAAGACGATACTGATATATAAATTGTATTTTATATAGGACATATCATGGATAATGGTAGGTTAAAAAATAAGACAGCTGGGTGCATAGGTCAAAAGATAAAGTGCCCAATCCTGGTGTACACACTGATGCCAGAACTGGATAAAAAAGGCAGAGAAGAATCCTCAGGACACAGAAACATTCCTAGAAAAGGGTTAGGCCAAGCTAAGGGGGAAGATGCCCCCCCCTTGTTGTGGAAGGAAGTAGCAGTCCACAAAACCTACAAAAACTGACAAGCCAAAAAACAGCCATAAAGACAACAAAGTGGACTATTGAGGATAAGAAAGAAATTATGTGTTGTTACTATTATGAAAAAAGCACATAATGTTCAGAAAGATGATATTTGGAAACATTAATAGGAAAATTAATGGAAAGAAAAAATAGCTGCACAAGAAAAACTGTCAAAGCCTTCAAAGGGATATTTGCATTCCCTAGTGCAACAGATTTATGAAAAACAGCCAGAAAACCAAAAATAGGGTATTTGGCACAAGTAAACCACGAAAGAAGAAAAATGCCAAAAACTGCTTGAGCCATCGATATCAGCAACAAAATTTTATTAGTCCACCAGGAACACGACTAAAACCACATAAACGCTTTAAAACAGAATTGCGTTTTCGTCTTGACAAACCGACTTCTTCAGATACCCTTCAATAAACAAGTCCACCTTTTATACAGTTTGAAATTCCTTATCCAATCAAAGCAATTTTTAAATTAAAAATTAATTAGTATGCTTTAAAACTACCAACCTTCCACATAATCTAAAAAACCTTTTTCAAAGAATGCATAGATGTTATAACAACTTCTCAAACAATTTAATATTATTAAATATTAGTAAAAATTCCAAAAGTCCATATTTATTATTATAAAATACTTTGGGATTTAATTATAAAAGAAAATAGTTTATATAAATACTTTATGTTAATATAGCCTGCCATCTGCTGGTTAAAATGGGAAAATACATCTCATAGCTTCATATTATTCCTGCTTTCAGTTTTAAAAGTGGCATAATTGAAATAAAATCATTAAGACCAGGGAAATTTGTTGCATCAAGGGAAATCTGCCACCATAATTCCCTGAATTCCAATTTTTCCTCCCATAGTCCAACCCTTACATCTTTTTTAACCTGTTCTAAAACCATAAAATGGAATTTAGCATCTGGACAAACCAAGGTGTGCTTATACAAAGCATTGGTCTCTTTTTTTATAGCTATTTCATATTTGTGTTCATATATCCTCCTTTTTAGGACTCTTTCAGTTTTTCCCACATAAAAAGCGTTACATTCTGAACATAGACTTAAGTATACCACACCTTTGGTTTTACAATTGCAGTAGTCCACACTTATAATCCATTTCTGTCTACTTTCTAAAAAAACTTTTTCTTTATCAATTATATTACTGCAATACACACAGTGTCCACATTTAAAGGTACCCTTCCTGACCTTATTAAATCTTTGTGGGCCTTTATTTTCCAACATATTTTTAAATGAAAGTGAGTTCTTATATACTATTTTAACATTTTTACTTATTTTTTTCTGATCTAAATCAGTTAAATTAATAAATTTAGACCATTCCCTTTCAACAACTTTTCTTGTAACCTTGTTGTTGAAAGCATTATATTCAAGAACCAGGGCATGCCTGAAATCAATCTCTTTAATGGTGGGGATATTACAAGTAGGTATATCTCCACTGAAGTTAATATTTGATTTCGTATTACCTAAAATAGGTTTGAATCTGCCTTCTCTCCCTTGGAGAACTTCATCTTGTATTCTCCTGATAAATTCTTGTGGGGTAGCCCCTTTCCAAAAACATTTTATTTAATAAATTACACTCTTCTTTGAAATCAATTTCTGACGTAGTCATTCGGCTACCCCGAACATATTGTCCCTTCACTATGTTCTTTTTACAACAGTAGGTATGGGCACTTTGATAATGTAGGAAAGAATTACAAAAGGTAGATTTCCTAAATATTTTAGATTCAAACCTATCTTTTTTTCCCTTATATATTTCCACATCTAAAAATTGAAGTTTCTCAGTGGATACATGAAAAGTAAATTTCAAAAATTGAGTTGTTCCTTCCAGATATAATTTAAATTCCTCTAGTTGTTCAACACCTCCAGACTATAAGATAACTATATCATCCAAAAATCTTCGATATAGTTTCCAACAAGAACAAAATTTAGAATCCAGAATATAAAGCTCCTCCCACTTAGCCAAAACCAAATTCGCATAAGTGGGGGCACAGGCAGCCCCCATAGTGACACCCTTGATCTGTTTATAAAATTCACCACAAAAATTCATAATATTATTTTGGAGAACCAAATCTATTAAAGCCCCAGATACAATTTTGTCATTGTGACTAAGTATTTCATCCGGGAATGCAACATCTTCAAACATTTCCATTCCTTCTTTATGTGGAATACTTGAAAATAAATCCACAACGTCAATAGTCACAAATAATAAGTTGTCACATAAAACATCATTATTAAATGTATCAAGAAGGTCCCTTGAATCTTTTATAATTGTTTCTTTGTTAATCCACACATTTTTCAATTTATTATCTACAAACTTAGCCAAACTGTGCATTTTAGATCCACTAGCAGAGACAATAGGCCTTAATGGGGGGTCAATTTCATTTTTATGGATCTTCGGAATTCCGAAGATAGAAGGAACTCTTGGCTTATCAACTTTTAAAAAATCAAAAGTTATTTTGTCAAATAAACCTTCAAAAAACATGTCTTTCAAACAAATATCTATTTTATTATAAGCAATGTTAATTTCATTGATAGACATGTTGGTATAACCTTCTTCATTAAATAAAATGTCATTAATTTTTCCTTCATATAATATGTTATCCATAATAACTATTCCACCCCCTTTGTCAGGATTCATTATTCTAACTTTATAATTGTCTCTCAAAGTTTGTAGAATATTCATTTCATTCTTATTTAGGTTTGGCTGAAAACCAAACCTACCATGTCTTTTTCTTAATTCTTTTTCCATGTTTTTTTCCACGTTAATCAATTGTGGGTGGAGCGGTGGGTTAAATATACCCCTTCTCTTGAATTCTTGATTCCCTGTATCCACCTCGGGAATTATTAATAAATTTAAATTAATTTTTCTAAGGAATAATTTTATGTCTAATATTGACTGAGTCAAATCTCCCTTTTTATAGGGTATAAATTTAAACCCCTTCGCAAGCAAGCTAAAATGTTCTTTTTATATATTAATGTCACTGAAATTATAAATACTAAAATCATTAAAGGTGTACTTAGCACCATCCACCAAAATATCATTACTAACTGAACTATTACTGGGTGGGGGCGGTAATGGTGTAATCACCATATTTAATATTCCCCCTCCCCCTTCTCCCCCCTCTCCATGAAAAATGTCTTTCTTGATATCCCAATTTATTCATTAGTCTCTCTGATCTACATAGAGGGGGAAATTCTTCTTCATTAAAGCCTTCTTCGTGTAACTGATTAGTATCATCAGGCCTTCCCTGTATATCATTAGCCATGTTGTTTCCATAAAGTCTTTTTAGGAAGACAGGACCCCGGGGTCTAGGGTACACATACCCTTTTTATATTCTTCTATATCCCTTTCTAATTTTTTAAGTTTTCTTTGTATAGTTTCTCTACATTTCTCATCAATTTCTCCCCTAATTTTGAAATATTTATCCTTCTCTTCCTTTATTGTAAATATCAAGTCTTCCTTTATACATTGATCTAATTCATTAATTTATTTCTGTAAAGCAAACTGTGTCCTACTGTTTTCCTTTATTATAAGTCTCAACATATCTAGGCCACAATTATTAAACAATTCTATTAACACTTTATGAAAAACTGTTCCTTCAAGAACATTATTAGGGTATTTAAACAGCCTTAGTCCCTTTGGGACAATACCCCTGCTAATACATTCATTAAGATATTCATTTTCAATTTCTAATATCCTAAATTTTAGCATGAGTTTATATAAATTGTCCAATTTGACTCTATAAGAGTCAGCCACAACTGGTGGCCCATTAAAAACATTTTGCTTAAAGGAATATTTTTGTAGTAACCAGTCCTTGGTTTCTTTAAAACATACGTCAGTCTCATTATTACAACAAACAGTACCTGAAGCCTTCTTGGTAGAGAAAATGGTCTTTTGACCTGCTGGAATAGTCCCACGGGAATCAATGTTAATAACGCTGCCATTTCCATCCTCACGGAGGATTTCTGGTGTATTTACAGTGTTAAAAGAACCCTCGCCT
Source organism: Protopterus annectens (assembly GCF_019279795.1). Classification (NCBI taxonomy): domain Eukaryota; kingdom Metazoa; phylum Chordata; order Ceratodontiformes; family Protopteridae; genus Protopterus; species Protopterus annectens. Next base: position 828,947,312 of record NC_056727.1, on the reverse strand, counting down.
TCATTAATATGATCTTTCGATCCATTTGTATTCTTCCATTGTTCACGATGAATGCCTAGTCCTCTTATTGCATCCTGGACTTCCGCATTGTGAACACGAACGTTATTGCACAATCCGACCAATGATTGCGTTAAAGGTGTTAGCAGGTCTACCAGCTCAGTAAGTTGACCAATTAATTTCCTGGATTCTCCAGTGTTATCTGCCCCTTTTCCTTCTGGAGGGTCCGGTCTCTCCATAGCAGCAAACCCAAATGTAAAACAGCCACAAAACCAAAAATAGGGTATTTGGCACATGTAAACCACGAAAGAAGAAAAATGCCAAAAACTGCTTGAGCCACCGATATCAGCAACAAAATTTTATTAGTCCACCAGCAACACGACTAAAACCACATAAACGCTTTAAAACAGAATTGCGTTTTCGTCTTGACAAACCGACTTCTTCAGATACCCTTCAATAAACAAGTCCACCTTTTATGCATAGTTTGAAATTCCTTATCCAATCAAAGCAATTTTTAAATTAAAAATTAATTAGTATGCTTTAAAACTAGCAACCTTCCACATAATCTAAAAAAACCTTTTTCAAAGAATGCATAGATGTTATAACAACTTTTCAAACAATTTAATATTATTGAATATTAGTAAAAATTCCAAAAGTCCATATTTATTTTTATAAAATACTTTGGGATTTAATTACAAAAGAAAATAGTTTATATAAATACTTTATGTTAATATAGCCTGCCATCTGCTGGTTAAAATGGGAAAATACATCTCATAGCTTCATATTATTCCTGCTTTCAGTTTTAAAAGTGGCATAATTGAAATCAAATCATTAAGACCAGGGAAATGTATTGCATCAAGGGAAATCTGCCACCATAATTCCCTGAATTCCAATTTTTCCTCCCATAGTCTACCCCTTACATCTTTTTTAACCTGTTCTAAAACCATAAAATGGAATTTAGCATCTGGACAAACCAAGGTGTGCTTATACAAAGCATTGGTCTCTTTTTTATAGCTATTTCATATTTGTGTTCATATATCCTCCTTTTTAGGACTCTTTCAGTTTTTCCCACATAAAAAGCGTTACATTCTGAACATAGACTTAAGTATACCGCACCTTTGGTTTCACAATTGTAGTAGTCCACACTTATAATCCATTTCTGTCTACTTTCTAAAAAAACTTTTTCTTTATCAATTATATTACTGCAATACACACAGTGTCCGCATTTAAAGGTACCCTTCCTGACCTTATTAAATCTTTGTGGGCCTTTATTTTCCAACATATTTTTAAATGAAAGTGAGTTCTTATATACTATTTTAACCTTTTTACTTATTTTTTTCTGATCTAAATCAGTTAAATTAATAAATTTAGACCATTCCCTTTCAACAATGATACGTTACGATGAAGATTCATGACATTAGAGAAAGATAGAAGAGCTGTGGTGGTACTGTGGAATGGCCTAAAGCCGTGCTGAGAGTCACGAGCTTTTTGTTTTGAAAAAGAAATTGCATGATTTTTGAAGATATTCGGCTGGGAGGTGGTCGGCAGCTAGTGTAGTAGGTTTTAGCTTTTTGAGTAAAGTCCAGATCATGTTGGTAGGTACGGTTTGAAAGGTAAAGGTGGGTTGGGTGCTGGGTGGATCAGGGCTAGATGTGCCAGAGCTGGTGTTTGTATCCGATGGAGTGAGATGGGTAGCTAGAGACTGGATAGTTTCAGTAAAGAAGGAGTTGAAGCTGTTTGCAATTTCTACAGGGGATTTATCAAGGGCAGCTGATGGGGTAGGAGTGGCGGAACGGGCCTGAGTGGAGAAGATTGTTAATACCAGCCCAGAACTTTTGAAGTTTTAGCTAATATTTTTGTTGTAGGAGGGTGTAGTGATTTTATTATGTCTAGAATGACAGATTTTTTTTTGGTCTGGTTCCTTAGCTGCTGGTATCTTACTTGGCCCATAGGGGCTTTGGTAACATGCCACCTGGCCCAGGTATTGTTTCTTAGTTACAAACTTAGAAACAAATAAAAAGCCACCACAGAAGCAGTGAATGGTGGAAACTATAAAGCAATTAAGACAAGTATCACTGTTAGAAGAATATAGAAAATGGAGCAGATCACCAAAAATACTTGGCAATATAGACACGATAAATGCAACACACAGTATCAAAACAGAAGATTTATCATATACTATTGTTAATAATAAACTGAAAATATCAGCACAGGCAGAAAAACATAGAAGTTATGCAGATAAATATTAAGGAAAAGTACAAAATAAGTAATTTATGGATGACCCAAACATTTTTAGGGAATAGGAAAACAAAGAAAAAGAAGTATAAACACCATCAAAAAAAGAAATAGGCATATTTTAGAGAATAATTTATGAATATCCTGTTGAACGTAACAAGGAAGCTGAATGGATAAAAGAATTAAAACAAACAGTAAGGAGTTCTAACACAGAGGACATACAATGGGGTGAAGTAATGGCCAGAGAAACTGAGACAAAATTAAGAAAAGCTCCTAAATAGAAAAGCCCAGGGCCAGAAGCAGTACCTAACTTTAGGGCTTAAAGCATTAACATTGTTATCCAAAAATTAAGCCCTGAGTAAGAATTATTTATACGTGCATACTGAACAGACACCAAACTGGTTAACAGGAAGAATTATACTTCTTCAGAGTGAACCTACAAGCCATCCTAAAAATTTTAGACCAGTTACTTGCCACCCAACAATATACAAGCTGTATACTGGAATTCATGCAGACAGTGTTTATTTTTTGTTAAAGAGAAACATCTTTATTAAATTATCATGTATGACATAGGCAATCTTACATTTATATAAATGAAAACAAACTATACTGACAGAATTTCAGTTGCATACATTATACATTACAACCATGTTGACACAGTTGTAGTTGCAAACATTATACAATCGCTTATAATCTACCCAGACATTGTCAAACATTACATATCTCATTCAAATCCTGCCTTCTCTTAAACCTTGTCCCTCCTCTGCATGTATTGTTTCCACAACTGCCATTTTTTCCTATGTAATTTGCTCTTACCCTTTTCTAAAGATCCCAATTCCAGTTGTTTTTTCTGTTACTATATTTGCTACTTCTAGTAATTTTGGTTTAGAGTGACTTTGATTTCCATTTTCTAGTAATTGCTTTTTTGGCAGCCACCATAATTAGACTCAGCAAGGCCTTATGTCTAGGCAATTCTGATTCTGTATCATAGCTTAAAAAAATAATTTCCTTAGATAACACCAATTTGCTCACCCAATATCTCTGACAGAGTAGTCTGCAGGGAATCTTTAAAGTCTGCCAACTCATTACACTCCCAGAAAATATGTTCCTGGTTACCTCTTTCTTCCCCATCACATCTCCAATATTTGCTATCTACCTGAGGAAAAAAATATTTGGAGTCTACTTGGGGTATAGCAATACCTATTATAAACACATCCAAGCAAAGATCCTAAATCTTCTAGACTTTGTTGCATATTTTGGAGACATACATATATCCCCCATTGTTTCTTTGTGAATTGCTTATCCAGTCTCTCTTCCCAATCCTTTTTAACCTCCTATGATTGATTCTTATAGCTATCCTGCAATTTTCCATATGTTCTACTAATTATTCCTTTCTTAATGGCAGCTTCTGTTCCATATTCTACTAAAAACTTTACCAGTGCTGATCTTTCATTTAGAACCACCTATTTCTTTCTCTTTGCTTATACTTTGATATCATTTCTTGATAGGGGGAGCAATCTCTAAACTGCAGTCCAAATAAATTCTTGGCATCTTCCCATTCTATTGCCTTTCCCTCTCTAGTTCTTTGCTCCCAATATCTTGGTTCCTTTGCAAGTTCTCAAATTTCAGTCCCCCTCTTGCCTATTGTCTGTATCCCTAATTCCAGTCATCCCTATCAGTAGAATCTCCGTTCTGCATTCTCGTGTTGGCTTAATTCTTAGAATAATTTCTACTGCTTTATGAATATAATATTCTGTATGATTATTGTTATTCTCCATAAAGATTTGCATCCAACATTGCAGTCTCTCTGTTTCTTGAGCCCCCTCCCATTTCATCATCTCCTTCCACTTTGAATTACTTTTCTGCTTGTGCTATTTATATGAGCCTTAACTGTATTGCTCTGAAATACCCCTTCAAATTGGATAATCCCAATCTGCTCTGTTCTACTGGAAGAATCATCTTATTCCACTTGACACTTGCTGTCTTCCCCTCCCAGATAAAATACTTCAGCTCAATGCAGACAAAGTTTATAGTCACTTAGAAAAAAATCAGTTGTGGCAATAGGAAAAAAAGGATATCAAATAAAACTCATATGAAACAAAGGATTATTTGTTGCTAAATAAAGTCATAATATATAATTATAAAAAGGGAAAGACTAAGTATGGCATGGACAGATTACAAAAAAGCATTTGACAGCATTCCACATTCAAGGAAAAAAGCAATCCTTACAGATGTATACTATATATCCTACAGAGATCACTTACATTACAGTGACCATGAACAGTGGCAAACCACTTTGCAGATGAGCCATGACAAAGAAATTATCCCAAGGATAAAAATTCAAAGGGAGGTGTTCCAGGGTGATTCTCTGTCCCCACCACTGTTTGATCTTGCTCTTGATGCATTAAACTATTTATTAAACAGATTAGGCTACGGTTACAATTTGGCTCAAGAAATCAACTTTGTTTAAAGAGATCTTAATTACATTTTGTGGATGACTTAAAATTGTGTAGTTCGTCAGGTAAGGAGTTGAAAGTACAGCTACAAATGGTTAAACTGTTCTCAGATGATATAAGAACGTCATTGGTCTTGATAAAAGTGCAAAAGCAATATTTAAAACAGAAAAGCTGCAAAACCAAGAATATATAAATCTGTGATAGGAATGTGATACAAAAGAACCTGAGCAGGGGGAGTGTATACATATTTGGAAATAGATGAAGGATTGACAATAAAAACAGAACATCTGGGAATAAAACTCAGTAAGAATACTTCAGAAGACTAAATGTAATACTAAAAACTGCCTTGACATCTTGGAGTAAAGTTCAAGCTATAAACCAGATTGCTCTTCCTGTTCTAACTTACAGTTTTAGGGTAACTGAATGGCCCCAAAAAATATTGGATCAGCTGGGCAGGAAAACAAGAAAAATGCTTCAAGCTTATCAAATGATATACAAAAATTGGTGTATATCAAGATTATAATATTCCTCATTCTGAAGGAGATATGGGCCTCCTTGAAATTGATTACTAGTATAGATCTACAATTGCGGGACTGCATACGTATCTGCTGACCTCATCAGATCTAAGCATAGTGAAAGTTTCAAAACATGAGGAGAGGTCTAAGATGACATCTTTGCTTAGTTTAGCAGAAACATTTCAGTATGAAGTAGGAATGGAAATCAAACTAGAAGAAAAAATTCAGACAGCAACTCAATATGCCAAAAAACAAAAGAATGAATAGAAGGAAAAGGATCAGAAGAGAAGGAAAGAAAACTGGAAAATCCATAAATGTAGTGGCAAGTACAGAGATCTCATGAATAACCTCATGTTGACCAAGATTTGACACAGAATAGTTAAGGAGGCGTGAACTGAAACTAAAAGATGAAAGTCTAATAGTGGCCCAAGATAGTGGACTATGTACACATTAGTTTACAAAGTACATTGAACATGTCATGTGGGAAAAACAGACAAATGTAGGTTCTGTAAAAAAATAAATAGAAACAGTCGCACATCTTGTTACTGGGTCAGATATGTACATAGCAGAGGGCTTGTATACTGAAAAGCACAATAAAATATGAAATATGAACTATAGCATTATAGAGATTGATAAGGTTTATATCATATGGGATCACCAACTACCAACAGTTCAAAAACAGATGCGAGGAAAAGCAGATATAGTAGTCCACAAAAAATGATTAAAGTAGCATTGATCATTTAATTGCTATGCCAGTGATTACAATGTCTTTTGTACAAAGAGACACAAGGTCATAAAATACCAGGATTTGCAGGCAGAAACAAGAGCCATGTCGAAGAAAGATAGACAGTTCCAGTAGTAGTAGTAAGAGCAACAGACCTAATAAAGAATTTGTAGTTGTACCTAGATATGCAACCAGTGGATGAAACGTAGTATGAATTACAGGAGGAGTCAATTCTAGGTACATTGTGGGTGCTGAGAAGAGCACCTTTGGCTAACAAAGACTGAAACAATACTAATTTCATGCACTTTAACTGTACCCTGATTTAGGATTGGGTTTCATTCCAGTCATGGTATTATAAACCCAAAATAAATTAAATCAAGCTGTATTTAAGAATTTATGAACATAGGAATGCTACCAAGTGTCAATGATAAAACCAATGGTTTATTTAAAGATTCATATATTTGTAGCAAAGAAATATTTTTTTATGTCCTGTTATTGATGAAGTCAAAGATTATAGGCCAATACTAGATGCAGAGGATGACCATAATTGGAAAGAATATTGTTGGAAGAAAAGACTGAACCTGCATTCCCCCAGGTTTGAATGATGTGGAGAATTTTAAATATTTTTAAAGAGAAGTTACAGCACTGATTGTGTAATTATTTTAAATTTATTTGTGGTTATTTAAGCATGTTAGCAGAGATCATGTGATTTAGTCTTTTTTTTTCTCTTATTTGAGCATGCCAGGTAACTGATTTCAAAGTCTGATGAGGTCTCCCTTAGGGCAAAAACACTCATTCTGTGAACACTCAGTGTTATTAAAACTGTTTTTCTTTACTACGGTAATTTTTTATTTTAAACTTTTTTTCAATGGCTTTTACGCATTGGAGAGTTTTTATTTTAACATTGATATACTAAATTTTATTGACCCCTTTTCAGCTCATGGGGAATGTTTTGGAGGAATGCATAAAGAAAACTATATTATGGATTTATTATAGTACATTTTATGATGAACGTGTTTAATTCCCCTGTGCTAGTTAACAGACTTTATAGGTACTGCAAGAAGCACTTTCCACTTTCTTTGCATAGAATGGCTACTATACCCATTCCATTTTTGGTTCTATTTTGCAAAATTATGCCATAGTCATGTGACATGACTTCATAATCTTGGATATGCAGTTTTAGCCAGGTCACACACTGACAAATAAAATGCCAGGTAAATAGTAGTGTATGTCATGAAAGCAGATACTGCCAGCTCAGCTAGCTGGAATTTCGTAAATAATTATATGTCATTTGTGAATATCAACATGATTCATATGCTTGTGTTACAAATGTATTAGAACTGCATGTCATATAAGATGGTTTGTACAGACGTGTGAGCTGAAGAAGTATTTTATAAAATTCTGTTTAAAGGTGTAACCACAGCATGCCCTACTGGATTAGAAGAGAAGTGTACCTAGACTATTGTAACTGTTTACATGTGTATATTTTAACAATGGAAACTGGAACGTAAGACGTTAGCTTCAGAAAAATAGTTGAAATTAGATTACCTTATGGCCACATAATAGAAGGATGTTACCTTTCAGTTTCAGTGCAGTGGCAGACAATGTCTAGAACTAAAAGTTTTTTGTATTATTGTTTTATGACTTCTGGGATCTGCCTTAGATCTAAAAAGAGCCCTTGTCTATGTATTTCAACAAGTAGATGATAAATGCTGCCAGCTACATCAGTGGGGGTTTTCACCTGGGATAGAGTCAGATGACAAGTAATGATGTCATTCTGCAAGCTATCCCAGCAGTAATATTTGAGATATTAATTTGGGAAGTCTCTTAGTGAGGGACTGTATCCTGTATTTTCTATTTGACCTGACAGCATCAAGATCCACTCACCACATCTGCCTTGTTTGCTCTGAAGTCAGTTATTAGGGTACAGTAATTCTCTTAGATACAATCATGAATATAGCAAAGCTTAATTTAGATGTTTTTCTTTATTTATTTGAGACTATCCTACAATCTTGTTTTAAATATTTCCTGTGATTTTAAATTCTGGTGTTACTATAAATGTGTATTTAGTATTGTCTTGTTCTTTTATTATTTATTATTAAATATATTTAAACCTGTCATCATGGCTGGTCTGTCTAGATATATTTAAGCTCCAAGAGTACTTGCATATTTATTTGGTGACACTGTGTAGGCCACTCCTAATAGCCCTGCTCTTGGTCAAACTATCATTTGTATTGATAGTAACATTACTCACTAAGATTGGACATCCTTTGTTAAGGGTCTTAAAGTAGCTGATAGAGAGTTGGCTGGTGACTGTAGTAACTACCTTATACTCTGGACAGAAGGGGGCATAGCTAGTGAAACTGTGCCAGTCTTTCCCAGGTGTGTATGTGTGTGTGTGTGTGTGTGTGTGTGTGTGTGTGTGTGTGTGTGTGTGTGCGTGCGTGCATGCGTGCGTGCGTGTGTGTGTGTGTGTGTGTGTGTGTGTGTGTGTGTGTGTAAAACAAATCTCCAAGAGTGTCTGCATCAGCTACTTGGGCAGGGACACAAAGCATTGGTTGGATAGAGTGTTAGAGGTCTTGGCTTGGGCACTCAGCTGAGATCTCAGCTCTATAGCTGTGGCAGTGGGGAGTCTTATTGGGCATCTGGAGAAAGAGGGAGAAACCAGTCCTGGACAGACTGTGGTCTTGTGTGTGCTTAAGGGAAATTGCACTTAATGTGCAGAGCTGCGTCTGGAAATGCTGTGTATACCTGTCATCCTCCCAGTGTACGTCCCCCACTGAAGTTACTGGTGAGGATTGAGGCTCCTTGATTACTGGGCCAGTAGTGGGGCATCACAATGTACCAAGGAGTATTTTTCATTTTGATACACAAGTTTTGACTATTTAGATGTACAGTTTTTGAAGGTACAGAATGTGTCTGAGGGGAAATGAGATGACAGTAATTATAGTATACCTGAAGACTGAAAGCACATCTAACTTTCAGTCTGGCCACCACATTAGTTTATTTTTTGCTCCCCCAAGATCTCAACCAGTGGCTTCCACTACCTTCATTTATTTCTGTGTGGGGTATTCCTGTGTCAGATGACAGCCCTATAGCCCTTTTTTTCCTGCCCAGGAACCTCAAATGGCCCTCCATTTCCTGGTGATATATGAGTGCTAGGGAGCTGGCCAGCTTCCTGGTCCTTGGGGGTAGCCTACCCTCTCTCCCCAGTGGAATACCGCTTCCCCCCATGGTAGTTCCTCCAAGTATGTTCAGCAAAATATTGAAATATCAAAATATATAAGTGGCAGAATGTATATTCTTGAGTAAAATTATTTGAAATATTACAACTGAAAAACTAGATTTCTGTATTTCAGGCCAAAAACATGTTTGTATTCTGAATAGACAGGGGGACAGCGACTATATGCTGCCACTTTGAATAAAGTTCATAGTATTGCTCTGGTACGAAACAAAGAAATATTATACAATATTGTCTGACTGAATAAAACAGTTAGATACATAAATAATATGTCAAAGAGATTGTTTGGCCTTGTTCTGTTACCTGTTCTACAATGAATACAGCATTGTTTATGTAATACGGCTGAAGTAATGAGAAACTGTATAGTGTGAGAATATGCTGAAATGTAACAATTCTCTGGATAATGATTGCATATTTCTACTCTCAGTGTACTGTCAATCAAGGGCGTGAATTATGATTGGAAGGAATTTTCCAGAACACTTATTTTCAGTACCTTGTGTCTGTAGTTCTTCCATGTGAGTTTAAATGATTAAGTGAGCTTATGTTAGTCTTTGATTTATGCTGCCAATATATTTTGAACAATAAATGTCTTGCCTTAAGCTGCTTTTCCATCACAGTGAATTTACTGAAGATTAACGATAAGGAACCTGTTAACATCAACATGCTCAACCAGTTTTTCTAAAAACCTAGCATGTTACCTTATCTGCCTGTAAGATTTATAATGTAAGAGGGGAAAAGCAATGGAAAAACAGAAGGCTGTAGGATCCCATGTTACCCAAATTAGTCCATAGTCTGTCTGGACATCCGGATGGAAAACTGGGAGATGCATGGACTGAGGAAGCAGGAACTTCAGTCTATGACAGGATATGTTTTGTCAGAAATTAAAAAAAAAAACTGATAGTAGGTAACTATTTTACTGTTTTTCATTCTGCAAAATATATGGACAGTGGACAACTCTCTAATTGCCATGTCAGCAATGAAATTCTTACAGGTAATTTCCCTGGGGAAAAAAAGCTAATAAATTATTGCTTTTCAGTCTTAAGAGCATTAATGACATGCTGTATGGTCTAGTACAATAAATGGTAATATAATCTCTGCAGGACCAACAGGAGAATAAATATACAAGATTGCCTTTGACATGCAGACATGAACTGAAAAAGCAATGATTCTCAGACTCTTGTCATTTTTATAGCAAAAAGGTTTCAATGTTTGACTATTTTTCAATACAGAGTTAAGCCATGAATGGTTAAAAGTCTGTAAGCATGTGAATTCATCACATGGTCTATGTTGTTCTGAGTTGGGGAAGAGATATGTTGTAATTTAAAACAGAAGATAACATTTTGTCTAACAATGTTTTTCAATGTTTCTACTGCCAGATAAATTAAAGACTGAACTGTAAAGAAAAAAATTAATTCTACATTTCATTTCCAATAAATAAGTTTAGAATGCATTTAATTTGCTAGACACAAAGCAAAAGGAGAAAGACTGCATTCCACTTATTTTCTGCATATTTTCCAGAACTCCTAGAGCTCTGGACAAAAAAGATGATTTCAGGCTGCCTGTTTTCAGCAAAAAAAATTTTTGCATAAAAAGGGACTTTTATTTTAATAACTGTAACAGGTTCTATGTTTAGTGACATTTTAAAACCAGCATATTTAAAAAGTTTTAATTCCAAATGTGTTGGTATGCAAAAAAAAGGCAGCAATGACATTGGTTTTAATGTAATGAGTTCCAGATATTATCCAAAAGTTAAGTAATTTGTAAACTTCAACCTGACAGTTTTATTTAATGTTTTTCTTTTACTTCTGCCTGATCAGACTATGGACCTTTCTTTAGTGATGTTATACTGCTATTTTAGTGACAGGACTTCATTTGCAGAGTGCAAAAGGTATTTGCTGTGATTATCTAACAAAAAAAAAATGTGTATTGCATGAGAGCTAATGTGTACTGATTTTAAGAGAAAAAGGAATGCACAGATCTGTGTACAATCATAAATGCACACTGGCATTTAAACACACATACACACAGACATTCAGATACTATTGCAGAATCTTTCTGTGTGCATGGGCATATTCCACCCACATATATTGGATAAGACAACTTAAGGTTTATGCAAGTATTTTTTGGATTTTATTTCATACAGCATTTTAATGCTGAAGATTTCATAAAGAAAATGTGAGTTATTTTTACAGCTTGATTATTTAATAAGATTAAACCACAGTCATGTTGTACATTTGCTGTGTGTAAAAATGTAGAACTTAGAAATATTAATCAGTAAATTAAAACTTATTATCTGTTCTGGAGGATGCAGTAAGGAAAAATATGTGTTTTGTCATGCTAAATGGGCCCTTAGACATTGCAAATCATGCATGATATTGATTTGTTGCATTTTTAACAAGGATACAACTGACAGTAATCAGATTTCTTGGTAAAATGTGATCGATACAGACTGCATTTATTGATAGGAAAATAATCAACATGTGGGTTAAATGTTCTACGTTGGCATTCGAGTGGAACAGTAGATACACAGAGGATGGTTTGCGACCTTTAAAACACAAAAATAATAAATTATGCAACTTAGTGTCGTCACAGATGACATGTTCAAAAGAACATTATTGACAAAGGGGAAGGAAATATGCAAATGTAAATTCTAAAGTGCATGAAGTATTCTTTGACAAAAGTTGTTTTGACTGAATTCACATTTTTTCTTATTGTTGCAAGGTAAATATCCTAAACAAACTGGAATCAGCAGTAGATTTAACAAATCAGTATTATAAGAGACAAATGTGTCATACATGTATGTTATCAAAACAGGCATTTTATAATATTCTTTTACAGGGTGGAGATGTAAAGACAGAGCCACATGAAGGATAATTACTAACTAACCTGGACTTCTGAGAAATAGATTCCAAACAGTAGAGGGCCTAGCACAGAACCTTGTGGTACCCCACTGGTAACTGTTCTACTAGTGGAGGTGGAATCCCCAACTTTGACAGTATGGGTCTGTTGGTGAGCCAATTGTCTATCTATCTAGTGACCTATGGATTAATCCCCAGCTGGGAGAGTTTCTTGATGATACCCAAGTGGGGGATTGTGTCAAAATCCTTGGCTAAGTCAAGATAGACTATATGTACTGCTTTGCCTTCATTCAGGTATTTGGCAACATTCTGGAAGAAGTCTACCAGGTTTAGTAAGCATGATATACTCAAAGACAGATTGGGTTGGGTTGAGAGTTTGGAGGTTACCTATGTCCTTGTTGATAAGGTCCATGATGATTCTTTCCATGGCCTTGCAGATAAGGCTAATTAAACTTACGGGTATATAGTTCTCAGGGTCAATTGATAAACCTCCTTTGTGCAAGGGGATTACAGTTGCTGTTCTCCACTCTGCTGGAACAAACCCAGTGCTCAGTCTATGGTTAGATATTGTACCAAGTGGATCCACTAAGTCATGTTTTAGGTTTAGTAAGCAGCCTGGGATGTTATCTGCTCCCATAGAGGCCATGTTTTTGGCCTTGGAGAGCATGGATATGACCTGCTCATTTGAGATACTGGGGAGAGGACACGTATGAGGCATGCTTTGGGGTATGGCTGGTAGGGACAGGTTTCATAATTTCATAGCCAATTACTAAGCTAGCTTTCTTAGCAGGCCATTGTAAGCCTAACCAATTTCCTTTCTAAAGGTGAGAATCAAACACTCTACCTGTGTTTGTGAGTCAAACACCTTAATTATACCAAGCCCCATTTTTTTTTGTTTATACTAGCAGCTCATTTGGGTACAAACCCTGTTGGTAAAACACTGCAGTTGGTAGGAAACATTCCAAAAAGTGCCACTTGTGGTAACTGCAAAAGTTCAAAACCAATGCATACTTAAAAAAAAAGACTAAATCCAGCAACCAGTGGCAAATCTAACCCTGGGATTAACACCTGCAGTAAATGTACACTGTTCTGAGTGAACAATACATGCATAACTTACACCTTCTTCTTCCAAAATTTAGTTTTCTGTACTGATTTTCTTGCAGTGTTAAATATCAAGGGGGTTCATAAAGATTACCACATAGCTTAAACTACATGTACACTTAGTGTAATCTTTCTGAGTGACTAGACAGCACAAAAACTGTGGTAGGGATGTTCTTGAATATAATTAGTATACACTACATGTAGGCATTAATGAATATGACCTTAAGACTAGATGTCTAAGAAAACCACAACATGGATAACAGTTCCACCGCTACAAACCGGGAGGATGTGGGACAGTCCCGCAAACTAATTGGACAGCTTACCGAGCTTATCGAACTTCTCACCCCACTCTGTTCGGCACTGGTTGGTAGTAGAAGCAACAATGATGGTGATGGCATGTCCAAAGGGATGGAAGGAGCCGGGCTTTCCAAACATAAAAGGAAAAGACATTATCTTGAACAGAGCCCTACACGGATGGAGGAAGCGGAACCGAATGGTAGCAACTTCAATCCTGCCAACACACCTTTGGTTTTACAAACATCCAACGAACGCCACAGTTGCAACGAGAGTCGGGTTATGGCTGATGTTCGAAGAAATCAGAAAAACTGTTCAGGCTCTAAAGCCTCAGGTACTGTTCCCACTGTTTCTGACAATTTCAATATACTAGAATGGTTAAAAAACCCCATGAATTTAAATGTGCACAGAGCAGAGGATGATGCACCAGTGGATGGTGACTCCTATGCTTTAAAAATAGACAAATTAGCTGGACTGATGCACAGATACAAATCACTGAATATAGAAAACTGTTATCTTATGGAATGCATCAAGCAAAAAATTGTACCAAAGGGTTTAAGGGTTTGGAAGTACCCTAACAATGTGGAACCCGGTACACCATTTCATACAGAACTTATCAATGTTTTTAATGATTGTGGTATTAATATACTGAGGCTCATTATAAAAGAGAATAATAGAAAGTTAGAAAATTTGGAACAAGAAATTATAGTTTTAGATGGTTTCATTAAGAATGACATGTTGTTTGAAATTAGAAGTGAAAAAGAAAGATATTTTAGTATTGGATCAGAAATAGATGCTAAATGTACTTTATTAGAACAAAGAAAGATTAACAAATTAAGGAGGGATATTGAAGAGTATCAAAATAATGTTAGTTACCCAAAGCCACCATCTGTGAAATGGGAACACAATAGTAGAGTGAGCTATAACAAGAGTAACAATAGAAATGATTTTAGAACTGTTTCTACTGAAGAATACGATAGGATGGATTATGATACTGAATTTCCACCATTGACAAATGAAATGCCACAATATGGTAGTAATAAACGGTTTCAAAATTTTCAGCGGAGGGGAGGGAGAAGGGGGAGAGAGAGGTATTAGATAAATTTACATATACCCCTACCCCCACCCCCATTTTTTCCCCTATGCAGACTGTTTCTCCTACACAGAGTATGACTCTTGCTCCTAGACTAACAGCACAGCATGAGTTGGATGAAGGTATTCTACATACAGGAACTACTCACACACTTAATAATTTTTCTATTTATAACTTTAGCAATATTTCTATTAACAAAATACACTTTGATGTTCTGAGCAAAGGATTCAAATTCATTCCTAACACTAAAGGCGACCTAGTTCAAACTATAATAGATATGAAATTGTTCTTAAGGAAGGTGAACTTACAAGTCACATTACCCCCTAGGAATTTGGACTTTGGTTCCCGACAACATGCACTAACAAGAAAAAGCACATTTAATCCCCCCTACCACCCCCAAATAAAAAACTTGGACTCAATTCTGGAAAAGAAAATCAGAGAAGAATTTAAATTTAATACTAAAGAACACAATATTACAGAAGAAGAATCCAAGATGTTGAATGAGTTAAGGCACAATAATCAAATTAGAATCATGAAACCGGACAAAGGGGGAGGGGTGGTTATCATGGATAATATCATCTACGATGGAAAAATGAATACTATTCTTGGTGATGACAATAAATACAGAATAGTTTCCCTGAATGAGGTACAACTGGCATACCAAAAAATAGATAATATTTTAGATAATATGCTTTTGGAGGGTACCATCGATGTTAAGCTGCACCAATTTTTATATGTACCTAAACCTAGGATACCCATTATCTTTGGAATACCGAAGGTACATAAAAATGTTAGTGATCCTCCTTTAAGACCAATAGTAGCAGCTGATGGTTCCAAGACTCTCCCTTTGGCTAAATATGTGGATATTACAACAAAACATATTTGTACCACTAACAAATATATATTAAAAGATTCCTGGGACTTGTTGAGGGACATCAATTCTGGGTTACTAACTAATGGTCTTATTTTTGTGACAATAGATGTCATTGATTTATTTACATGTATACCTCATCATGAAGGTATGAGGCTTTTTGAGGACATGGTTTTAATGGATAAAAAATTGACACATTCAGAAAAAACAGCAGCAGTAGCATTAGTTGAAGTCGTACTAAGGAACAATTTCATTGTATTCAACGGTGAATATTACCAGCAAACAAGTGGTGTAGCAATGGGTGCGGCTTGCGCACCCACTTATGCTAACATGGTGTTAGCAGCATGGGAATCAAATTTTGTTCTCAATTCCGGATATGAACAATACTGGACACTTTATAGGCGTTTTTTAGACGATATAGTTATTTTCTGGACGGGTGGTAGTGAGAAATTTTTGGAGTTTTTCAATTATATCCAGAACACCACCAACTTTCTAAGATTTACATACACTATGTCCACTGACAGATTACAATATTTAGACGTGGAAGTATACAAGAACATGAGTAATATGGATTTTGAAACTAAGGTTTTTAGAAAAAGTACCTTCTGCAATTCCTTTTTACATTTCACTAGCGCACACCCCCCACATTGTAAAAAGAATATTGTCAAGGGACAATTTGTGAGGGGGTGTCGCATGACTAGTAGGAATGATGACTTTTTTAAGGAATGTAACACATTGGAGGGAATGTTTTTAGCTAGGGGCTATCCACAAGAATTTATTTCCAACATTAGAAGAGAAGTAGAACACAATAGATTAACAAAATTTAAGCCAATAAAGGGCATAGAACTGATTACTTGTGATAACAATATCGAGCCCCTTGTGAAGACCAACAATATTGGTGACAAAGAGGAGTCTCAATACAACTCGGCATTGGTAATGGAATTCAATACATTCAATATTAAAGTGAAAAAGATTTTTCAGAGGGAATGGATTAGTTTTATCTCCTTCTCTGACTTTTTGAATATTAAAAAATATATGCCTAAAATAGTGTACAAAAATGGTAGATGTATAAAAAAGTTGTTGGAGAACAATAATTTGAATACCAATGAAAACTCTACCAAAATGATTCCATTTAACAAAAGATATGGAACATATCAATGTGGACACTGTAATCAGTGTCCATATATTAGTAACAAGACAGAGATTTCTTTACCAGTTAGGGATATTAACATTAGTGCTACAGGTTATTTTAATTATGACTCACAAGGGGTGGTATATTTAGCTACGTGCTTACAATGTAATTCATATTATGTGGGAAAGACAGAAAGAGCATTGAAAAAGAGAATCTACGAACATACCTACGAGATAAAGGAAAAAAGAAACAAATGCTCTATATAAGCACACCTTAGTCTGTGAGAATTCTAGATTCTCCTTTTTTGTGGTAGAACAGGTTAAAAAGGAAACAAGGGGAGGCCTTTGGGAAGAAAGACTAGAATTCAAAGAGCTGTGGTGGCAGATATTATTAGAAGCAACAAGTAGCCCAGGGCTTAATGAACATATATCTTTAACTTCTGTGTTAAAACTGAGAGCAGCTAGAATTTAGTTAGTGCTAGCAATAGCTCTCTAAGAACAGCAGATGGTGCTATTTAAACAAGGAGTTTTTAGAATGTAACATAAAGGAAGGGAAGTATTAATTAATAGTATGATTTTAATTATATATTTATGTATTTATTTCCTTATTTTAAAGTTTTTAAATCATATTTATTGTGAACAAATGAATTTTAACAAAGGAGTAAATG
The DNA here is from genome assembly GCF_019279795.1 of Protopterus annectens. Classification (NCBI taxonomy): domain Eukaryota; kingdom Metazoa; phylum Chordata; order Ceratodontiformes; family Protopteridae; genus Protopterus; species Protopterus annectens. The sequence continues at coordinate 828,930,128 of NC_056727.1, read as the reverse complement.
GTTTTTAGGTTTATTGTGATGAACATCAAAATGTGTTTTTATTTCACAACTTGTTTTTAATGAGCCTTTCATATGCAGACTCAGTTAATGAGATTACTAAACAATGAATTTTTATTGGTTGATTTTAACCATATGAGAGTATATAATGTGTTATTTTGGTATTATGTGGTTGTCTGATGAAGTCTTACATGTTTATGTAGACGAAAACGCATACTGGATTTAAAATAGCGTTTACGTTTTCTTTGGATTTGTACTTTGCATCATTGAATAAAGTGGTCCGTTTTGATAGTTGGAGGACTGTTTCCGTGGTTCTTGGATTAAACTACATGTACACTTAGTGTAATCTTTCTGAGTGACTAGACAGCACAAAAACTGTTGTAGGGATGTTCTTGAATATAATTAGTATACACTACATGTAGGCATTAATGAATATGACCTTAAGACTAGATGTCTAAGAAAACCACAACATTTAACAATTCCACACTTCAAGTGCTATAAATAATAATAATAATAAAGCATTTTTAATTATGTTACAAAAGTGTGGGAAAGTAACACTAACCCTCTCTAACTGAAATATAAGGGGACTATTCAGAAAGGATGCAGTTTGTCTAACACTTATTGTACAGAATTAAGGCAATGATCTGTTAATGATCTGCTTCCTGTATTTAGGTTACATGGTTTGATTCCTTAGATCTTCGTTTGCTTGCAGTGTAACTCTGAATAAATCATTTAACCAGACAGTGCTCCTAAGTTGCCACTGAAAAGGGACATGTGTCCAATGAGGTCAACCAGTTAACAATATCTAAAAAATCATTGCTGATGCATTTGGTGAACTTTGTGGGAAGTATTATAAAGTTCATGACAGTTTATCTCTATTCGAGGACCATACCAGCTTCCAGTATCCAGTGATTACAGGGGCCTTGTTTGTGATGTGATGGAAAAATTTGATCCAATAGCTCACCTGCCTTGATATAATTCATCCTTCTATCCACAAGCCCATTTTCCCATTTTTGAGCATGGGGTCAAGGTGTCACTTCAATAGTGACAATTATTAAAAACTTTATTGCAGTTATTGCCTGAACCTCAAAGTAGTGTTTCAAAAATCTATTTGTGGTTTTCTCACTACTGAATGGAAGACAGCTGTTCAGCTTTAAAGGTGGATATCAGAATGACCATACATGTTCCAGCTGCTAAGTCTAACATAAGTCATTGAAAAGATTTTTGAGGTCACTCTAAGTCGGCAATCTCCAAGAGATTTGCTGGTAAGAGCCTTAAAGTTGCCCACTGTCGTAAGTGAGCATCCATGTTCCACTAAACTAATTCTGTTTTAGACCTCAGTTGCACGTGTCTTGGATTCTGCCCTCCTTATAGATGGTATTTGTTTGCATTTAAGCAAAGCATTTGACACTATACCTCATGATGCAATCATAAATCAGATGAAGCTTTGCAATGTTAACCCATACATTGTTAACTGGGTAATTAACCAGTTCCGCAACCATTCCCTCTCCTTTAGGATTAGAAATATCCACTCTAGCTCTAGAATGACAACTTGGGGGGAGGGGGGTTCCAAGGCTCATTCTTAGAACCACTTCTTTTTAACCATTAGTAACCTTATAATTTATGCCAAATTTCAGATAATACCAAACTGGCTTTGAAAGTAACTAATACACACAAATTACTTTAAAACACACTGGACAAGTTACCATTATGGTTCATGGGAACACAACATTATCAGTAACAATATATGATTCACTCTGGTTCTATATGCCATAGATAATAACATAACTCAGCCAGCACCCTACTATAAGGATACAGAAATTATATTCACCAGGAACCTGTCATTCCAAGCTCATGGTCATGATTTTTTTAAAAAGGCTATTGGCATGTTAAGGCTTATTTTTAAAACAGCAGCTTTCAGACCACCTGTTCTCCTGTTATCATTAATGTTTGTACTGTTAAGAGTAGTCACCCAATGTTTTGTTACCGTTCTCTTTTTGTTCACCCTTGGGATATCGGGTAACTGGTCCTGCCCTCAGTATCCCACATCCATGCTGGATCTACTAGCTTTCTCTCCCACCCCCCTCAGACTTGCTCTAATACTGCTGGGGGATGGTCATAGATCCTAAGGCCATCCTGGGGGCTTGGCCTTCACCCCTTCCATCCTGGAGTTTTTTTTTTTGTTTTGTTTTTTTATTAATATGCTGTACCCTCTTCCCTGCCCCGCTTCCCACACTCATTGACTACATTTGAGAGCAATTCACCTCTTTAAACCACACCTCCCCTAAGGGAGTATCAACAAATGCCCTCCCATCCAGGATGGGGATATCCATCCCTCCCTGTGCTCCATCGGTCACCTGAGCGGCTAACTGAACTTGTATCAACTGAGCCATAGATAGGGTTTTATCCCTCTATGCCACTGGAGTGGCCAGTTACCATTATTTCTAGTGCTCATCAGACTGACTACTGAACATGGCTCTGGTTTCTATGTACTCTGTGTCAGACATCAGGACATTTGAAATAATACAGTTTATTTTTACAAGGAATATCTGTAATGTCAGTTTTTTACCATACTCAACATTCTTGTTAGTATTAAATTTACACCCCATGCATTTACAGGCATAAAAGGGGAGATATGACTCAAATACTTAAACTAGTACATAATGAAATTTTGTCTGTGGTATGCTCAGATAACGCACAGGTCTAAATATGTCTACATAATGTTGAGAGTAAGTCTGGCAGGTGTTTGAATCAAGCACTGTGCACATTTGTTCATGTATTGTTTATAACAGCGTTTCCCTAGGATTTCTGAGTTGGGAAGCACTCCAAGAGAGCTCAGAGTGTAGTCACTTATTAGCCAGAGGGCTAAGGAGCTAAATTTCAGCATTTTTTTTCTGTTGCTTTAACTTGGGCACGATTGTGCACAGCAGTTCATAGTCAGTGCAGTGGCAGTTGGCAGTGCCCTGTACAGACACAATCATTTGGATGGTAAAGTTTATCTATAAAACTACTATTAGGTTCATAGGTGTTTACTAGGCTAACAACCATAAGGGCCTTTTTAAGCCTAGCCATGCATCCCAAATCTCTGACATGTTCTGATACCCTTGATAATTGTAAGCATGGGCCTGGGAAATGAACCATTTACAGGCTATCTGTTTGCATTAGAGACATAGGTGCCAAACCAGAGATGAATTTCTGTTTTCCTATCCAATTGTCCAAGTTGCACTTGAATTGGGTTAGGGAGGAACTCTGCTTCACATGGATGGGGAGTCTGTTCCATAGATGGGGTAGTGTCTGGGATGCATACCTATTTCTCCAGCAGGTCCTATTTATATCACAGGAAAGGTTTTAAGTCTTTCAAATGGGTAATTCTGCTACTGTTTTTTTTGTGGATATGCAGGAGGTCCATCAGACTGGGGTCTGACAATGCCCTGTATGCCAGGCATAGATCTCCCCTCAAAAGCCTGTAGGAGACAGAATAGGGATAGGGCCTTGAGATGGTCCGCATAGGACACATTATTTACACCCTCTATTCTTTTAATGAGGAACCCCTGTGGATGTTCCAGTTGTTGGATATGCCTGGTTAGGTACATACCAAATGGGGCATTGTACTCAATGATAGGTCTGGTGAATGCAAAATACAGTAGAACAATGACTTCCTTGGTCTTAGATGCCATACATTTGTTTATAAGTTGTGCAACATAGAATGATTTCCTCACCACTGTAGACACATGATGATCAAAGGCTAGATTACTATCTATGTGTGTCCCTAAGTCCCTGACTACTGGGTCATCTCTAAGGGGTGTGTTTTCAATATGATAGTTACCAGGGATGGATGACTTCCCAAAGGATACTAATATGCATTTCTTGGCATTTAGTTTTAGTCCATGGCTCTGACACCAGTTATTTGTCTGTGTTAGCCCCTCCTCGAGAACATTTGTGTCAGTGTGAGAGTCAATGACAGCTCCTAATTTGCAATCGTCTGCAAATTTAGACAGCCAGAGACCACTGACATTGGCCTTGACTTCTGAGAAGTAAGTGCCAAAAAGGAGCGGTCCAAGGACTGATCCCTGAGGGACTCCACTTGTGACTGGCCTCTTTGTAGAGTGGACTCCCCAATTCTAACCTCCTGGGTCCTGTCTGTGAGCCAGTTGGCTGTCTACTGGGTGACACAGGGTTTGTACCTAACCTCTTGAGTTTGTCAACAATGCCCAAGTGGGGTATTGTGTTAAATGCCTTGGCCCGGTCAAGGTAGGCAGTGTGAACGATTTTTCCTCATCCATTGCTTTGGCGACCTTCTCAAAGAAGTCAACCAGGTTGAGTAGACATAATCTGCCCTTCACAAAACCAAACTGTGTTGGGTCCAGTGACTGGAGGTTTACTATATCTCTATTGATCATCTCCATGATAATTCTTTCCATGGATTTACATATAAGACTAGTGAGACCTATGGGTCTGTAGTTACCGGGGTCTGTAGATGGCCCACCTTTATGCAGGAGGATGGCTGTTGCCTTTCTCCATTCTTGAGGTACAAAGCCTGCTTGTAGGCTACATTTAAATAGTAATTCCAAAGGCTCTGATAGGTCATGTTTCATGCTATTTAGAAGGCATCCTGAGATATTTTCTGGGCCCATTGAAGCAGTGTTCTTGGTCTTAGAGAGAGCATTAAGGATCTGTTCCTTAGTGATAGTAGGGGGAGTTATATTTGATGATATTTCCTGAGGGAGAGAGGAGAAAAGTTGGAGCTGAATTTATCAGCCTGGAGGTTTGCTCTGTCTTCTGGCTCAGTAATGGTGGCTCCATTTACAATGACCTCTGCACACAATTGTGTATTGCCTTTGATGTTGCGGACAGCTAAAGAACGCTTTGTAATTGTCCTTGGCCTGGGAAGCCAAACTTAACTCAGATTTGGCTTTGTTAGACTTTATTTGTCCTCTGAGCTGTTTGTTTAGTTTCATGAGAGTGTTTTTATCCTGCTGGGTGCTGCACCTCCTAATTTTTGCCATGATTTTCTTCCTCCTGTTATACATCCAACTGATTTCGTGATTCCACCAGGGTGGCTTGTTTTTTAGTTAGTTCTGTACTTCTTCTTGGTGGGTACAGCTGCCTCTATGTAGCTATTAACGTGCTTGTACAGGGTTTCTGAGAACAGTTCTGCATAGGCAGAAGTGTTCTCAGGGTTTATAGGGGCTTGAAATTTTGCAAGGTTCTCGCTTAATAGCAAGAGGTTAGCCTTAGTAGAGTTACTGAATATTCCCGTTTGAGCCGGAGGTCCAGGTTTTATTTTTATTTCAAAGGAGACAATTTTGTGAACTGACCTTACCAGGGAAAGCATTACAGTAGGGGGTATGCCGCAGTCTCACATATTAGTGAGGACCAGATCCAGTATGGTTACACCTCTGGTTGGTGTATTGACTATGTGGTCCAGGGAGTTTGTGTTTACAAAATCCAGGAATCTCTGTGCATGTACGTTTGATGTTGTGTAGGATTCCCAGTTAATAGTGGTGTAATTAAAGTCACCCATGAATATCGTATTGGGTTGGATGGTTAGTGTTTCTAATAAGTTTAAATACATGGTATGGGATTCCTGGGCCATACAGGAGGACCCATAGCTTGCAAGGAAGTGGTATTGGAGTTTACCAATGGTGATTTGAACATGGAGCAGCCTTGAAGTATATTTATTTTTTATGTAAATAGAGACACCTGCACCTTTAGTCCCGGCCTGTGAAGTAGCTGGTCTAACTGTATGGAAAGCATTATAACCTTGCACTGTTGGTGTGCTCTTCGTGGCTTTAAACCACATCTCAGAGACTGCACAAACATCAGCATTCTCTAGGGTAAAGAGAACTTCCAGGGAGTGGACTTTTTTGTTTAGGGTCTTAGCACTGAGCAGTAATACCTTTAGATTTTCTTGGTTTTGATTTGCTATGTCAGAAATACTTTCAGTTTGGTATTGCCTAAAAAAGGCACTTCGGGAAAAGACAATGTTTTAGCTAATATTCAAAAGCCTAGAGGGGAGAAGTGCAGACCATCCCTGACAAAGCAGTGTGGTCTGTTGACCATCTCCTTCCATGCTGACAAATATTGCACCCCCTTAGAATGACACAAGAAACTAAGCCGATTATTAAAGTCAATCATCTTTTGTTCGTATTGTGGCATCATCCTTGGAGAAGGCAAAATGCTGCTCAAAGCTAGGCTCATACCAACCTGAAACACATATTCTGACAGCTCTGTGATTTCTCTCTTCATATAGTCTAGGGAGGTACGTATCAGGACATTTACTTCCACATAGACTATAAGTGAGTCATATTGCTAATTGTGGTCCAATGACCTGAGTACATAGGTTCATAGGTTCATAGGTTTATACTAGGCTATCTGCCCTAAGGCATTTATAAGCCTAGCCCAAATTTTTGTGGCTTACGCCACCCCTTATATGAAAAAATACTGTGCCCATTAGTTTGTTGTGCCTCTGTCCAGCAGTGACACAGAGATGATTCCCGGGGTAAACCTACGATCTCCCATCCACAGGTCTAGATTTCTCTTGAACAGAGTCAGCGAGGTGCTCTGCCTCACATGGACCGGGATTTTATTCCACAGCATAGGGAGTCTCTGAGTGATAAATCTATCCCTCCAGCACATCCTATTTATATCCGTGCTAAGGTTTAAGTCGCTTGCTCTAGTGGTTTTGGTGGATTTGGATTTTTGAGGTGGAGCATGTCCATTAATTCCGGGTTGGACATGGCCTTGTATGTCAGGCACATGTCACCTCTGAGCAGACGGTATGCGACTGAATAGAGCTGGAGTTTCTTCAATCTGGCAGCATATGACAGATTTTGGAGTCCCTTTATCCTTTTGGTGAGGAACTTTTGGGGTCTCTCCAATTGCTGCAGATGTCGGGTGAGATACATCCCGAATGGGGCATTGTACTCGATCATTGGTCTGATAAGTGAAGAGTACAGGGAACAATGACCTCACTAGATCTGGATGTGAATCCCTTCATGATCAGGTGGGCAATGTAGAAGGTCTTTCTAACCACTTTAGCAATGTGAGTGTCAAAAGAAAGGCCACTGTCAACCTGGGTCCCCAGGTCCCTGATAACCTCTTCTGTGCTTAGTGGATTGCCACCTATATGGTAGCTTGGGGTTACCTTGTTTTTCCCGAAGGGTATGACTATACATTTTTTGGTGTTTAACTTCAGGCCATGGCTCTGGCACCAGCTATCTGTTTCCGTGAGTCCCTTCTGAAGGATATCCGTGTCTGATGCACTTTCCACTATGGCCCAGTTTGCAGTCGTCTGCAAACTTTGTCAGCCAAAGTCCTCCTATGTTGGCCTGTACTTCTGAGAAGTAGATGCCAAACAATAGGGGACCAAGGACCGAGCCCTGTGGGACACCACTTGTGACCGGCTTGGAGTCTGACACAGCGCCAGCAACTCTAACCCTGTGGGTTCTGTCCTTAAGCCAGTTTGCAACCCATCTTGTGACATATGGGTTTACATTTAAGCTGGTAAGTTTTCTACAATACCCGAGTGGGGTATTGTGTAAAGCCTTTGCAAGGTCAAGGTAGGCTGTATGGACTGCCTTTCCCTCATCAATGGCCTTGGTGACTGTTTGAAGAAGTCGACCAAGTTCAAAAGGCATGATCTTCCTTGACAAAGCCAAACTGGGTCGGGTCCAATGTCTGCAAGTCCCCTATATCTTTGTTTATGAGCTCCATTATGATCCTCTCCATAGCTTTGCAGACTAGACTTGTTAAGCTTATGGGGCGGTAATTACCAGGGTCCGTGAGGCCGCCTTTGTGGAGTGGGACAACAGTTGCCGAACGCCACTCCTTGGGCACGTATCCTGTGGTAAGGCTGAGATTAAACAGCTGCCTTATGTGCGGGTTTAATTCCTCATTTAGCTCGTGTAGCACACAGCCGGGGACACCATCCGGTCCCATTGATGCTGTGTTTTTAGCTTTAGAGAGAGCAGCTTTCACCTGCGCATTTGAGATGTCCGGGAGGCTACACTCGGCTGGGATAGTTATCTCTCCTTTAGGGGAGGGGGGTGAAGTTTGCACTGAACCTGTCTGCCAGTATGTTGGCAATGTCTGTGGGTTCAGTGACTTTTGTTTCATTTTGGACTAATTCTGAGCATATCTGGGAGTTTCCACCCAGGTTCCTAACATAGCTGAAAAAGGCCTTATGATTGTCCTTTGAATCCATGGCAATTTTTCTCTCAAAATTGGCCTTAGTTGATTTTATGAGTGCTCGTATTTTTTTACTAATAATGATCAGGGGTGACTTCCCTTTTATGGATTTTGTTCTATCGTGTAATAGCTTTCTCCTCTTATTGTAAAGTTTGTTAATGGCTGGGGTCCACCAGACTGGATGTTTGCCCTTTGTGGAAAGAGTCTTGGTTTTATTTGGGATTGCCTGATCCATGCAGTCCTGGAGGTGTTCATAGAAGGCATTTGTAAGGGCTTCCGCAGCTTGGGTTGTGGTTTCCACTGGCTCAGGGGCCTTGAAGGATACCACACCAGTCTTGAGTAGTGTGAAGTTTGCTTTAGAGAAGTTCTTCACTATGGTCTTTTTGTTTGGGGTGGGGCGGATGTGGATTTCCAGTGAGATTAGTTTATGATCAGATCTCACCAATGAGGGATATACTTCTGGTGTGGAGCATTTTGTCCCCATGTTTGTGACAATGAGATCTAGTATATTTTCTCCTCTCGTGGGAACAGTGACTAGCTGTTCCATGGCATTTGAATTTATGAACTCCAGGAACCGTTGGACTAGAAAGTTAGGGCTTAAGTAATGTTCCCAGTCTATATTCGGGTAGTTGAAGTCACCCAATATGATGGTGTTTGGAGATACATTTATACCCTCCAGTGTCTTCAGGAAGGCTGTGTGGGGTTCCTGAGTTTGAGAGGGTGGCCTGTAGCATGCTACAATTTGTAGAGCAGTTTTGCCTATGGTTAGTTGCACCTGGATGGTTTCGAAGCTTGTGCGTTGCCACCAACCTGGAGGTGTGGGTATCCTTTATGAATATGGATACACCCCTCCTTTTGTGGTGTGGTCCGGGTTTTGGGGCGGAACGCATGATATGAGGTAAAACCTAATAGTGCCGAGTGCTCTCAGGAGCCTTGAACCAGGTTTCAGTTACAGCACAGACATCGATGTTCTCCATACTGAGAAGGGCCTCGAGTGCGTGCATTTTGAGATTTAGACTTTTGGCATTGAGCAGCATTACCCTCAGTTTCTTCCCATTTTTGTTTTCTAGGGTGGTAGGTTTAGAATTTGAGCCTTGCCTAAAAAAGGCACTATGGGGGCGGCAAGAGCCTTAGCCAATATCCGGAATCCCAGGGATGACAGGTGCAAGCCGTCCCTTGCGAAGCAGCGTGGCTTGTCAAGCATGTCATCCCAGGCAGACAGACACTGGATCCCCTTTGAATGACACCAGACATTAAGCCAATTGTTAAAGCTGATCATCTTGTCTCTATATTGTGGCATCATTCTTGGTGAAGGAAGGATACTGCTCAGGGTTAGGGTCATACCTGCCTGGGCTACATAATCAGAGAGCTCCTCTATGTCTCTTTTCATGTAGTCCAGGGAGGTATGTCTCAGGTCGTTCACACCAGCATGGACAATGACTGTGTCATATTTGTACTTGCCGTGGAGTGACCCGAGTACTTGCGTTATGTGGCGGATTCTAGCGCCCGATAGGCAGCTTACTGTGACCCTCTCCTTGTTCAGCCTGGTGAGTGGGACGTCAGTGTGTCTGACTATGGAGTCACCTATGACAAGTATGTTTGGTGTTGTATTTGGCCTTAAGGGCTGTGACTGCTTTGCACACTGCTTTTGTGGTTTATGTGTTGCTTGTGGGGTGTCTTGAGGTAGCAGTTGTTTGGGTGTCTGCTTTGGAGGCCTCTGCTGTTTAGGTAAATTTTTACTCAGAGCCTCTGAGTATGTCTTTGTGTGTTTATGTGTTTGATTCAGTGGAGTGGTAGCATTATGTGAGGCTGGTTTTGTGGTGTGTGTAGTTGCCTTCTCCTCCTGTCTGGTCTTGCCAGTCCTGAGTTGAGAGAGCTCAGCCTCCAGTTTGGCTAAATAGCTGCATCTCTCGCAAGTATTTGTGTTATGTGGGAGGAGGAGAGGGTTGTCTGTGTACATGAGGCAGTTATAACATTGCCTCAAGATTCCCAGATTCACCATCTGGACCGGAGAGAAGATTGACAACTGACCTTTGGACATGCTAGAATAATATTGGGAATTCCTTAATTGAAAATAAGGGCCAGTGGGGAGTGAGGGTGTAGTGCTTTTAATTTTTAGTGCTGACTTATATAATTGCTTTAGTGAGCAAGTGCCAGGTAACTTGAGTGCAATGTGTTACAAGTAACTAAATGCAAAAACGACAAACAGTAACTTTCTTTCAAGTGAAACAAGGAAATAAGTACTGTAAGCAATGCAGATATCACTAGTGATCCACAGAAGCGCTGAGAAGTTGCGTATTAGGTGGAATTAGCTTCCAGGGAAATAACATGCGTAATATGGTGCATCCTAGCCCCTAATAAGCAACTGACCGTAACTTTCTCCTTACTCAGCCTGGTGAGAGAGACAGCAGTGTGTCTCACAATGTAGTCTCCAATGACTAGAATGTTGGATTGTGTGATGTCTTGCTTTATGGGCTTAGAGGTAGAGGCTCCATGAGATGTAGCTCTATGTGCTAATGTGGGTGTTGTTTTGAAAGAGTGTGTTTGGGGCTGCTGAGGGTATTTCTTATGTGTACTTTGTCTAGGAGGTCTTTGTGGTTTAGGAAGGTTACATGTAAGTGCCTCAGTATATGTGGGTCTATTTATCTGCTTTGAATTCTGCATGATGGGGGCAGCATGTGTATTACTGACAACCTTATCGGCATTAGGAGTACTTTTATGAGAGAGCATTGCCTCCAGTAACATTGTATAAATACATCTCTCACATACCAGGTCTATATTAGACAGGTGAACATTGAAAAGAGTGAACACTCTTACATCGAATCCTAATAACTGAAACCACACACTGTTGAACATATGGAACAGTGATTTTTTTTTCCCCAGGGAAAAAAATTGCTGCTCCAAAAAAAAAAGAAAAAAAACAAAATCTACAGAAAAAATAAAGTGAGGGGCTTTCCACCACACCGCCTGATGTGGGAGCTGTGCCCCCCCCCCACACACACACACACACACAGGCCTTTCTTAAATATACCAACTTCGAGATCGCACCACAGTGAATGAAATGTCAAAGTCCTGGCAATGGCCCAACAAATTTTTTCCCTGGGGAAAACAATCGCTGTTCCGGCCGTTTGACATTCTGTGCTTTCGGTTATCAGGGATCGATGTAAGAGCGTTCACTGTTTTCAACGTTCTATGTCCTGATATAGACCCCACATACCATATCAGTTTGTTTGAGAATTAGGTTTTTGTCAGTAAACATGAAGCAACTTCTACATTGCCTCAGGATGCACATATCCACCAAGCCAGTAACAGAGACAGTAGGAAAGTTCATATCCATGGCAACAGATCCTTTTATATTGATTACACTGTTGATGTGATAATATCAATCACTGTCAAGCATATCTGGTTTGCAACTATGTGGACAGTGCTTGTCACTGCAATCTAGTTGCCCTGTGTGCAACTTGATTTTGGAAAATTTTCAGTTGTGCTTTTACAGGAAAAATGTCACTCAAGGTGTCTGAGTCTGTACAGAGCACTGCCAAACAGTTGATGGGAAACTAATACATAGAACCTGAAAATTTAAGGATGATGTATTTAGGCAGATATTCTAAAGTTAGAAACAAATCAAGCAGTACTTAATGAAAACAAAGAATGAGTTTGTCAAAAATGATGAAAAGCAGGGAGACGCATGAATGGCTACTGCTTGGCTACTACTAATGCTGGTCTCACCACAGCTTCACTCTGTTGGGATACAATACTCCTTTGCTTCTCCTCTCACCAGAAGAAAAATGTTAGCACCAATCCCAAGAAGAGAAGCAGGCCAGAGGCTGTCTGGTGATCCACAGTCTTGTCCCAGATGATCCAAGGTTCTGTAGGCTTGTAACCTTTTTCTAGTAGATTCTTCGAATACTAACCAGACCAATCAGGCACATTAAGCACAGACACTCACTTTCCAGACAGAAACAGTCAGGAATCAATGCACTCTTCTCCTACTCTCACCAGGATCGGAATATAAGCACATATTCCAAGCTGTTACCTATAAAGCAGTTTTTAGGCTTTCTGGAGATCAGCGGTCTTCAGGAAATAATGTCACTGTACTCCTTCTCTCACCAGGAGAAAACAGAAGCACTAATTCCAAGATGACTACTGAGAGGCAGAATGTGGGATCTAACTGGTGGTCTTGCAATAAATGCTTGAAGGTAAGATGAAAAAAAATGGTTTATCCTAAACACTGCAGTGTGCACTAAGCACAGAAACCTGTAAAGTAGCAAGGCCTTGTGTGGAGTAAAGCTTAGAGCGACTAGACTATCTATCAAACAGCACTTATAACTTAGCACTATCTAACCCAAGTCACTAACCCTATAGACCACTCTAGGAAAACCCAGTCCTCAGGTATAGTAGCCCACCTTAATGCAGGTCCGGACAACATGGTTATGCAATTTTCAAAGGTCTCTGTAGCCAGCTTGGTAGATATGGGACAACCATTTAATCCTCAAAGAAACTAACACAGTCTTAGGGAGAAGCAAAATAACCTGCAGAGATATTAGAGATATTTCAGAAATTTTATAACAATTTGGATAAAGCACAAATGGAAATATTCATGGAAAACTTAAATATGCCAAGGTTAGAGGTAGATGAGGCTCAACAACTAACCGAAGATGAGATAAAAATAGTGATGTGGAACCAATCAACAGGAAAGTTTCCAGGAATAGATGGTATTCTGGTGGAAGTTAGGAGGGAAGAAAGTATTTAAGATCTGGAAGGTTTTGTTTAACAGTATTTTAAAAGGAGGAGAGACAAGAACATCCTGGAAAAAGCTATGGTGGCTGTAGTACCTAAAGATGGTAAAAACCCATCTGTTCCAGCTTCATATAGGCCCATTTCAATCCTAAACCATGATTATAAAGTGTTTATGTCTATAATGGTTAAATGAATGACAAAGGTGATGGCAAATTTGATAGGTACTGAGCAGTCTGGCTTTGTGGATGGGAGGCAAACATTTGACAACATTAATAGAACAATGATGATCCAGAGGGAAGCAGAATGAAAGAAAATTGCTGTTGTTGGAGGGTCTTGATGCACAGAAAGTATTTGACAGGGCAAGCTGGGATTTTATGAGTATGGCAATCAAAACCTTTACATTTCCTTATATAATAAGGTTAATTATAAGGCTATATGTGGGATCGATGGGAAAAATTGAAGTGGGTGGGTTCCTCTCTGATAAGATGCATCTGAAAAGAAGAACCAGGCAGTGGTGTCCTCTTTTCCTTCTGTTATTTGTGTTATATTTAGGATCTCTGGCAAAGAAAATAAGGGACTCAGAAATTCAAACATGTAATTGGCATGGTGTTCAAGAAAAGTTTGCTATATTTGCCAATGATATTTTGTACCTGATGGAACCGGAAAAGGGCATCTCAGTGTTGAGGAATATTCTCAGAGTTCTGTTTTTTTTTCTGGATATAAAATAAATGAAGATAAAACAGACTATAGTACCCACAAATTAATTTATCCAGCAATACCCATATTTATGGGGACATGATAAAATGAAGTATTTAAGAATATCGATTAAAAGGGCAACTAAGAATATGTGGGAAGAGACTAAACAAGAGAGAATACAAAAACTGAGAAACTGAAATCTCGTGCCTATGGATGTTTAGTAAGATACAAGCTATAATCTTTTTATTCCCTTTAGTTTTCATACACAGGTCAAGCATATGCTCATGTCCTTAAAAAGATAGGCTGTAAGGAAAGCGTCAGTTAGGTTACTAACAGATAGTGTCAAACGCTGAGAGTATAGTGACGGCGGTTGTGCTAAATCCATGTCTGAATCCATTCTGTCAGGTAGAAGGCCATATCTGTTAAAGGGTTTAACCAACTGTTTATAAAGAATGTTTTTAAAAATATTTGCAAGAGGGCAAACTGAAGAGAGAGGTTGATAATTTTTATGGGGTTTATGCTGAGATACCCTAGGAAGAGGTATCTAGCGACTGTATTTCGCCTGCCTTTCTGTTACACTGAAGCTGTTTTTACTGCATTTAACTTAATATTGCACAGACAACCCTCTCCTCCTCCCACAAAACACAAATACATGCGAGAGATGCAACTTACACAGACAACCCTCTCCTCCTCCCACAAAACACAAATACATGCGAGAGATGCAACTATACGGCCAAACTGGAGGCTGAGCTCTCTCAACACAGGACTGGCAAGACCAGTCAGGAGGAGAAGGTTACCACACACACTATAGACCCAGTCTCACATAGCACCATTACAACCTCAAATCATACACATAAACACACAAAGACATACTCGGAGGCTCTGATCAAAAATCTACCAAAACAGCAGAGGCCACCAAAGCAGACACCCAAACAACCACCACCTCAGAACACAACACCTGCAACACATAGACCTCACAGTCAGAGTGTCAAACAGTCACAGCCCTTAAGGCCAAACACAATGCCAGACACACTAGTCATTGGTGACTCCATAGTCAGACACACTGATGTCCCGCTCACCAGACTGAGTAAGGAGAAGGTCACAGTAAGCTGCCTGTCGGGCTAGAATCCGCCACATAGCAAGCACTCAGGTCTCTCAACAGCAAGTACAAATATGACTCAGTCATTGTCCACGCTGGTGTAAACGACCTGAGACGCACCTCCTTGGACTACATGAAAAGAGACATTGAGGAGCTCTCTGACTATGTAGCCCAGGCAGGTATGACCCTGACCTTGAGCAGTATCCTACCTTCACCAAGAGTGATGCCGCAATACAGAGATAAGATGATCAGCTTTAACAATTGGCTTAAACACTGGTGTCATTCAAAGGGGATCCAGTATCTGTCTGCCTGGGATGACATGCTGGACAAGCCACGCTTCGCAAGGGACGGCTTGCACCTGTCACCCCTGGGATTCGGATATTGGCAAAGGCTCTTGCCACCCCATAGTGCCTTTTTAGGCAAGGCTCAAATTCTAAACCTACCACCCTAGAACACAAAAAGGAAAAAACTAAGGGTAATGCTGCTCAATGCCAGAAGTCTCAATCTCAAAATGCACGACTCGAGGCCCTTCTCAGTATGGAGAACATCGATGTCTGTGCTGTGACAGAAACCTGGTTCAAGGCTCCTGAGAGCACCCCAGCTATCAGGTTTTACCTCATATCATGCGTTCCCCAAAATCCGGACAATACCAAGAAAGGAGGGTATCCATATTCATTAAGGACACCCACACCTCAAGACTGGTGGCAACGCACGATGCATCGGAGACCATCCAGGTGCAATTAACCATAGGCAAGACTGCTCTGCAAATTGTAGCATGTTACAGGCCACCCTCACAAACTCAGGAACCTCACATGGCCTTCCTGAAAACACTAGAGGGATAAATGTATCACCAAACACCATCATACTAGGTGACTTCAATTACCCTAATATAGACTGGGAACACTACTCAAGCCCAAACACCCTAGCCCAAAAGTTCCTGGAATTCATAAACTCAAATGCCATGGAACAACTAGTCACCATCCCCACAAGAGGAGATAACATACTTGATCTCATCATCACGAACATGGGAGCACAATGTTCAACACCGAAGTATACCCCTCACTGGTGAGATCAGATCACAAACTAATCTCGCTGGAGGTCCTCATCCCACCCCACCTGAAATAAAAAGACCACAGTAAAGAACTTCTCAAAAGCCGACTTCACACTTCTAAAGACTAGTGTGGTCTCCTTTAAGGCCCCGAGCTGGTGGAAAACAGTACTCAGCCGCTGAATCACTTACAGCCTTCTACCAGCACCTGCAGGACTGCATGGATAAGGCAATCCCAAACAAAACAAAGACTCTTAGTACCAAAGGCAAGCGTCCAGTCTGGTGGACCCCAGCCATAAACAAACTCTACAATAAAAGGAGGAAGCTACTACAAGATACAGCAAAATCCTTAAAAGGTAAGACACCCTTGATCACTATAAGTAAAAAACTAAGAGCTCTCATAAAATCATCCAAAGCAAATTTCGAGAGAAAAATAGCTAAAGACTCAAAAGACAATCATAAGGCCTTCTTTAGCTATGTTAGACACCTAGGAGGAAACTCCCAGATATGCTCAGAACTAGTTCAAAATGATGTGAAGATTACTGATCCTACAGACATTGCCAACATACTGGCTGACAGGTTCAGTGCAAACTTCTCCCTCCCCAAAGGAGAGATATCTATACCAAGCGATTGCAGCCCCCAAACATCTCCAGCCCAAGTGAGAACTGCTCTCCAAAGCAAAAACACAGCATCCATGGGACCTGATGGTGTCCCCGGCTGTGTGCTCCACGAACTCAATGAGGAATTAAACCCACAGCTAGGACAGCTGTTTAATCAAAGTCTTACCTCTGGATACACTCCAGGAGTGGCGCACTGCAACTGTGGTCCCACTTCACAAAGGCGGTGCCTCCACCGACCCTGGAAATTACCGCCCATTAGCCTGACAAGCCTTATCTGCAAAGCCATGGAGAGGATCATAATGGACCTCATAAATAAAGACATAGGGAATTTGCAGACTTTGGATCCAACCCAGTTTGGCTTTGTCAAAGGCAGATCATGCCTTTTAAACTTGGTTGACTTCTTGAAACAGTCACCAAAGCCATTGACGAGGAAAGGCAGTCCATACAGCCTACCTCGATCTGGCTAAGGCCTTGATACAATACCCCACTCGGGTATCATTGAAAAACTCATCAGCTTAAATGTTAACCCATACATCACAAGATGGGTTGCAAACTGGCTGAGTGACAGAACCCACAGGGTCAGAGTTGCTGGCGCCATGTCAGACTCAAAACCTGTCACAAGTGGTGTCCCACAGGGCTCAGTCCTGGGCCCACTCTTGTTTGGCATCTACTTTTCCGAAGTACAAGCAAACACAGGAGGGTTATGGCTGACAAAGTTTGCAGATGACTGCAAACTGGGCCATAGTAGAAAACACATCTGACACAGATATCCTTCAGAAGGGTCTCACAGAAACGGATAACTGGTGCCAGAGCCACGGCCTGAAGTTAAATGCCAAAAATGCATAGTCATACCCTTTGGGAAAAACAAGGTTACCCTAGCTACCAAATAGGTGGCAATCCACTGAGCACAGAAGAAGTTATCAGGGACCTGGGGACCCAGGTTGATAGTAGTCTGTCATTCGACACCCATGTAGCTAAAGTAGTTAGGAAGACTTTCTACATTGCCCACCTTATCATGAAGGGATTCTCATCTAGATCAAGGGAGGTCATAGTCTCCCTTTACTCATCACTCATCAGACCAATGATTGAGTACAATGCCCCATTTGGGATGTATCTGACCCGACACCTGCAGCAGCTGGAGAGGCCACAAAGTTCCTCACCAAAAGGATAAAGGGTCTCAAAATCTGTCCTATGCTGCCCGACTGAAAGAACTCCAGCTCTATTCAGTTTGCTCAGAGGTGACCTTTGCCTAACATACAAGGCCATGTCAAACCCAGATTTGATGAATATGCTTCACCTCAAAAATCTAGATCCATCAGAGCCACAAGGCGGGAGACTTAAACCTCGACACGGCTATTAATAGGACGTGCTGGAGGGATAGATTCATTACCCAAAGACTCCCTATGCTGTGGAACAAAATCCCGGTACATGTGAGGCAGAGCACCTCGCTGGCCTTGTTCAAGAGAAATCTTGACCAATGGATGGGAGATCGCAGATATACCCCAGGGATTACCTCAGTGTCACTGCTCGACAGAGGCACAGCAAAATAATGGGTATAGTTCCCCATACTAAAGGGGTGGCGTAAGCCACAAAACGATGGGCTAGGCTTGTAAATGCCCTCGGGCAGATAGCCTAGTATAAACCTATGAACCTATGAACTTGGAATCCTTGTTTGTTACTATTTGACTGTATTTGTAGCAAATTCTTCTGTGTAAGCTGTAGTAGCTGATTCATAGCATTTATAAGTGTTCGCTGTACCTGTTTCTGCCTGTTCTGTGAAAAAAAAAAAAAAAGAAAAAAAAATATCTCTTGTTTTTCCTGCTTTACTAGTTTAGTCCAGTTTCAGAGTTGCTGATTCCTGGGCTTTGGTTGTAGTTCCTGTGTACTGTTTCCTTGCCTTATTTGGGGGAGAGGAAGTTACCTTGCTTACCAGTGGGAGTGGGAAGCATTGAGCTGCCTTTTGTCCAGTTTTGTGAGGTTTCAGCCAGTAACTAGTAGTTTATTGGTCGTTTGGGCCAGTTTCTATCTTTTTCCAGCCCCTGGTATAAAACATTAGTAAGTAAACGTGCAGCGATTTTGAGCGGAGCTGCCACTGTTGCACACTAGGGCAGCGCCCGGTTAGGCAGGTTTAAACTATTCGGCTACCTAAAGTCCACTCTTCAAATTTTCCCTTAAAACTACCTTCCTCGAACTATACTACTGATCTAATCAGCTTATCCTATAACTAAAAGATCATCTCCACTTGACTCCAAGTAGACTATTCTCTATCTGTTAAACCTAGCACTTGCTCCTACAGTACTTATTACCTTGATACGCACTCTTGTCATAGATAGTCCCCAAAAGGTAACCCCCATTTCTCGGTCACCCACGTCCCCTGAATCTTTTTAAAGTTTTTGTCTATCCTTCTAGCATGTCGAGGGATCAGTTGCTAGTGTCCTCTCCTGCTCAGCTGGTGAACCTGGGAATACTGAGGCAATGTTACAATTGCCTCATGTACACAGACAACCCTCTCCTCCTCCCACAAAACACAAATACATGCGAGATGCAACTATACGCCAAACTGGAGGCTGAGCTCTCTCAACACAGGACTGGCAAGACCAGTCAGGAGGAGAAGGTTACCACACACACTATAGACCCAGTCTCATATAGCACCATTACAACCTCAAATCATACACATAAACACACAAAGACATACTCGAGGCTCTGATCAAAAATCTACCAAAACAGCAGAGGCCACCAAAGCAGACACCCAAACAACCACCACCTCAGAACACAACACCTGCAACACATAGACCTCACAGTCAGAGTGTCAAACAGTCACAGCCCTTAAGGCCAAACACAATGCCAGACACACTAGTCATTGGTGACTCCATAGTCAGACACACTGATGTCCCGCTCACCAGACTGAGTAAGGAGAAGGTCACAGTAAGCTGCCTGTCGGGCGCTAGAATCCGCCACATAACGCAAGCACTCAGGTCTCTCAACAGCAAGTACAAATATGACTCAGTCATTGTCCACGCTGGTGTAAACGACCTGAGGCACCTCCTTGGACTACATGAAAAGAGACATTGAGGAGCTCTCTGACTATGTAGCCCAGGCAGGTATGACCCTGACCTTGAGCAGTATCCTACCTTCACCAAGAGTGATGCCACAATACAGAGATAAGATGATCAGCTTTAACAATTGGCTTAAACACTGGTGTCATTCAAAGGGGATCCAGTATCTGTCTGCCTGGGATGACATGCTGGACAAGCCACGCTTTCAAGGGACGGCTTGCACCTGTCACCCTGGGATTCGGATATTGGCAAAGGCTCTTGCCACCCCATAGTGCCTTTTTAGGCAAGGCTCAAATTCTAAACCTACCACCCTAGAACACAAAAAGGAAAAAAACTAAGGGTAATGCTGCTCAATGCCAGAAGTCTCAATCTCAAAATGCACGAGGCCCTTCTCAGTATGGAGAACATCGATGTCTGTGCTGTGACAGAAACCTGGTTCAAGGCTCCTGAGAGCACCCCAGCGCTATCAGGTGTTACCTCATATCATGCTCCGCCCCAAAATCCGGACAATACCAAGAAAGGAGGGGGTATCCATATTCATTAAGGACACCCACACCTCAAGACTGGTGGCAACGATGCATCGGAGACCATCCAGGTGCAATTAACCATAGGCAAGACTGCTCTGCAAATTGTAGCATGTTACAGGCCACCCTCACAAACTCAGGAACCTCACATGGCCTTCCTGAAAACACTAGAGGGATAAATGTATCACCAAACACCATCATACTAGGTGACTTCAATTACCCTAATATAGACTGGGAACACTACTCAAGCCCAAACACCCTAGCCCAAAAGTTCCTGGAATTCATAAACTCAAATGCCATGGAACAACTAGTCACCATCCCCACAAGAGGAGATAACATACTTGATCTCATCATCACGAACATGGGAGCACAATGTTCAACACGAAGTATACCCCTCACTGGTGAGATCAGATCACAAACTAATCTCGCTGGAGGTCCTCATCCCACCCCACCTGAAATAAAAAGACCACAGTAAAGAACTTCTCAAAAGCCGACTTCACACTTCTAAAGACTAGTGTGGTCTCCTTTAAGGCCCCAGCTGGTGGAAAACAGTACTCAAGCCGCTGAATCACTTACAGGCGCCTTCTACCAGCACCTGCAGGACTGCATGGATAAGGCAATCCCAAACAAAACAAAGACTCTTAGTACCAAAGGCAAGCGTCCAGTCTGGTGGACCCCAGCCATAAACAAACTCTACAATAAAAGGAGGAAGCTACTACAAGATACAGCAAAATCCTTAAAAGGTAAGACACCCTTGATCACTATAAGTAAAAACTAAGAGCTCTCATAAAATCATCCAAAGCAAATTTCGAGAGAAAAATAGCTAAAGACTCAAAAGACAATCATAAGGCCTTCTTTAGCTATGTTAGACACCTAGGAGGAAACTCCCAGATATGCTCAGAACTAGTTCAAAATGATGTGAAGATTACTGATCCTACAGACATTGCCAACATACTGGCTGACAGGTTCAGTGCAAACTTCCCCCTCCCCAAAGGAGAGATATCTATACCAAACGATTGCAGCCCCCAAACATCTCCAGCCCAAGTGAGAACTGCTCTCTCCAAAGCAAAAACACAGCATCCATGGGACCTGATGGTGTCCCCGGCTGTGTGCTCCACGAACTCAATGAGGAATTAAACCCACAGCTAGGACAGCTGTTTAATCAAAGTCTTACCTCTGGATACGACTCCAGGAGTGGCGCACTGCAACTGTGGTCCCACTTCACAAAGGCGGTGCCTCCACCGACCCTGGAAATTACCGCCCATTAGCCTGACAAGCCTTATCTGCAAAGCCATGGAGAGGATCATAATGGACCTCATAAATAAAGACATAGGGAATTTGCAGACTTTGGATCCAACCCAGTTTGGCTTTGTCAAAGGCAGATCATGCCTTTTAAACTTGGTTGACTTCTTGAAACAGTCACCAAAGCCATTGACGAGGAAAGGCAGTCCATACAGCCTACCTCGATCTGGCTAAGGCCTTGATACAATACCCCACTCGGGTATCATTGAAAAACTCATCAGCTTAAATGTTAACCCATACATCACAAGATGGGTTGCAAACTGGCTGAGTGACAGAACCCACAGGGTCAGAGTTGCTGGCGCCATGTCAGACTCAAAACCTGTCACAAGTGGTGTCCCACAGGGCTCAGTCCTGGGCCCACTCTTGTTTGGCATCTACTTTTCCAGTACAAGCAAACACAGGAGGGTTATGGCTGACAAAGTTTGCAGATGACTGCAAACTGGGCCATAGTAGAAAACACATCTGACACAGATATCCTTCAGAAGGGTCTCACAGAAACGGATAACTGGTGCCAGAGCCACGGCCTGAAGTTAAATGCCAAAAATGCATAGTCATACCCTTTGGGAAAAACAAGGTTACCCTAGCTACCAAATAGGTGGCAATCCACTGAGCACAGAAGAAGTTATCAGGGACCTGGGGACCCAGGTTGATAGTAGTCTGTCATTCGACACCCATGTAGCTAAAGTAGTTAGGAAGACTTTCTACATTGCCCACCTTATCATGAAGGGATTCTCATCTAGATCAAGGGAGGTCATAGTCTCCCTTTACTCATCACTCATCAGACCAATGATTGAGTACAATGCCCCATTTGGGATGTATCTGACCCGACACCTGCAGCAGCTGGAGAGGCCACAAAAGTTCCTCACCAAAAGGATAAAGGGTCTCAAAAATCTGTCCTATGCTGCCCGACTGAAAGAACTCCAGCTCTATTCAGGCTCAGAGGTGACCTTTGCCTAACATACAAGGCCATGTCAAACCCAGATTTGATGAATATGCTTCACCTCAAAAAATCTAGATCCATCAGAGCCACAAGGGCGGGAGACTTAAACCTCGACACGGCTATTAATAGGACGTGCTGGAGGGATAGATTCATTACCCAAAGACTCCCTATGCTGTGGAACAAAATCCCGGTACATGTGAGGCAGAGCACCTCGCTGGCCTTGTTCAAGAGAAATCTTGACCAATGGATGGGAGATCGCAGATATACCCCAGGGATTACCTCAGTGTCACTGCTCGACAGAGGCACAGCAAAATAATGGGTATAGTTCCCCATACTAAAGGGGTGGCGTAAGCCACAAAACGATGGGCTAGGCTTGTAAATGCCCTCGGGCAGATAGCCTAGTATAAACCTATGAACCTATGAACCTATGATGGCATGTTTCAGGCCTGGTGAAACAATTCCTGTGGTAAGTGAGAGGCTGTAAATATAAGTTAGGGGGTTGCCTGTTTTGTCTTCTACTATTCTAAGGAAGTTAGGTTGGAGTGCAATATCAGAGGTGGAGGGTTGCAAGTTCTTTGATAACCTTTTAGATTCCTTCTCAGAAACAACTCAGAAGTAGAAGTTGGGGAGGGGGTGCATGGCAAGGATGCTGACAGGCTGACATCATTTTTTTCTCAGCTCTCTTATCTAAGTTATATTTCTGACAGAAATTGTAACTTCTACTACACTCTTTGCAAGTCTACATTGGACTATTTTGTTTAAATTGTATGCTTTTTCTGTCAGAATTCAAGCAGAAATGGCTCAGATTTCTTCACAGGACCAGACAACGAAGAAGGAACTACAAACTTTATTATCTACCATGCAGGATTTATCTTTGAAGTTTGACAAAATGGACAAAAAATGTATTATTTAAAAAAAATGGACAAAATAAATGGAGCAGTTACAAGAATTAATAATGCAACATAAGACTCAGATTGCTGGCACAGAAGAAACATTAAATGACGTGGAAGGCAGACTCATGGAACAAGAACATCAGCTTGAGTCTCTCTCAAAACAAAATACTTTTCTAACAAACAAATTAGATGACCTAGAAAGCAGATTAAGGAGAAAACTTTTATATTTATGGACTTCCAGAAAAGACTGAAGGAAACAATTGGTACATTTTCTCACATCCTGGCTTCCAGATGTTCTGAATTTACCAAAGTCTTATGGAATTGAAAGAGCCCATAGGTCACTGGCAGTTCCTTCATCTTCCACCAAAGCAAATAAAAGTCCAAGATCAATAATAGTAAGATTTATATCTTCTCAGAACAAGGAGCTGTTGCTAAAAACTGTGTGGTCAAACTCTGCTGTCAAATACCAAGATAATATAATAAAAGTTGACAATGATTACTCATTGGAGGTAAACTCTAAAAGAAAGGAATGTTTACCTTTAATAAAATAATTGAAAAAGAGAATTCAAGGTTCATTTACTGTTTCCTGTGAGATTTAAAATCTTTTTCTCAGATGGAGCAAAGACGTGTGACACCCTGGATGCAGCTGTGTCTTTTTTTAACATCTAACAAAGCTTTAAATCAAACATAAGAAATGGATCAGACTGGTCTTACCCTAAAACACCAAGCAGAGAGGAATGAATGGAAAAAAGCAGACAAAAAGAAGAGACTAAATGACAAGTAACTTTTAAATAATTATTTTACATATTTTTTTTCTTTTATACCAACACAAATTATCTAAAGGGAACCACACTTTATTGAGATGGCAAATCTACAAAGTTCCCTCAAATGTACAGCAAAAATAATGCATTTTAACTAAAAGACTACAATCCCAAAAGGAAAAAAGGTAAACATTGTATTCTTATTCATTAACTTTCTAGGTTACTAACTTAACAGCTTAGTAATGCTTGAAGAAATCTTCACATAACTAATATCTCTCGTCTAGTAAATAATAGCATAATACATGAAACAAAACAATGCTTTATCTGCTTATACATTTTGTTAGAGTGTTTTAGTATCATAGTCTCAGGCAAGTTACTTTTAAAAACAAAGGGAAAAAGAAGCTTAAAGAAAATGAAAACTTAAGTAACACATCATACTGTATGTTTTTCTGTGTAGTGTAGACAGAGAGTTATTTACAGTTTAAAAAGGCACTTAAATGAATATTTAAGATGCTTATTTGAACATATAGTTTAAACATAGATTTCTTAAGTTTTAAGCTTTAAGAAACAGAAGGTATGTGCCTGTTTTTAATGTTTGTCTACGAATATTTCATGGCTTAACTGATTTAATAATTAGTACATGCTTAAATGGGAAATATATGTTTTTTCTTTCTTTTTATATGGATTGAACAAAGCTTATTACAGTTAGAAATAAAGCTTGTCTCAGGTAAATGTAAACTTGATTTTAACTACAGAGACAGGCCTGGGCTTTACCAACAGCCATTTAGGAGGAGAAAAAGGTCTCAAGCACTCCACGAGCATGGGGCATGTTTACTAGCACTCAAATTGCTTACTTACTTGTTTCTTAGCTTCCCGCTGAGGTTGTGAGCTAAAAATCTTGTTTTCTTGTTTCCAATATTTTTTTTTCGTTATTAGCATATTTAGAAGCTGAAAATACCTTTGTGACTGTGTGAGTGCTTGAAAATTAAAGTAAAAGGCTCAGGCATGATGCAAGCACTCGGGATAAAGGTTAACAATGAGCTGTTTGAATTTCTCAGCTTCTTAAAGGGATCTTTACCTAATAACACACACAACTGTACAATTTGAATAAGAGTAAAAACAATGAGAGCGTTATTAACAAGTAATTTAGTGAACTTATAAAAGAGACACAGTACATTTGATTTGCTGTAATTAGAGCATATATAATAAAGAGCTTGATATGAAGCAGACTGTGCTACTACACAATAAAATAACAGCAACTTCACTGGGTTTAATTAGAGTGATGGAACCCTGTTATAAATTTTATAAATCTGAACTGTTTTGCTGATTAGTTAGATTAATCTGAATGACAAATATTAATCCATTCTTATCAAAAGGAGTTTGACAAGTGGACAACTGTTGTATATTATCAGCAAACACCAAAAGTCATTGTAACTTGCATTATTTTAATGTCTAATTAATATGCTTAATATAGTAATATGGTTATGTTAAATGTTTTTTCTTGGATTTAAATTCAAATTTTATGAAAAATGTCTTATATAAATAGGATATAAGATGTAGTAAGCTTCTTT
Organism: Protopterus annectens; assembly: GCF_019279795.1. Classification (NCBI taxonomy): domain Eukaryota; kingdom Metazoa; phylum Chordata; order Ceratodontiformes; family Protopteridae; genus Protopterus; species Protopterus annectens. The sequence goes on along the minus strand of NC_056727.1, from coordinate 828,904,691 downwards.
CTATTAGACAAAATGTTTAGATAATTGGGTTGAGAAATGATTCTTGGAGGGGGCATTAGAGGGTACACTTGAATGGCTAATCTATTCAAAGCTGGGGTATGTTTCCCCATAAGAGGGTTAGTTTGCCTTTTGTCTCAATCTTTAAGGTTTTATTGTTTAATTCTTTTTTATTGGGTGTCTGAGATGTAACTAATTTGCTACATCAAATGAAAAAAGTCATTCTCTGTAGTTAAATCTGTGTGCTTATTGGTTAAAATATGTACACATGACTAGCAGTTTGAGTGTTAGTAATTTAACTATGAAATGTATTTCCATTAATGTAAATGGTCAATAACGATTGTAAAAGGGGACGTCTCTTAAAATATTTGAAGATGTTTAATTCACAGATTTTTTTGCAAGAAACATACCTTATACAAGAAGACATAAATAAAATTAACACAAATAACTATACAGTTTTAGTAAGTGTACACTATAAACAAAAGAATTCCGCGGTGGTGCAGCAGTAGCATTGTTGCATCACAGCAAGAGGTTCTCCCGTTCGATTCTCGGCTGGAGTGTGGGGAGTGCCTTCTGTGTGGAGTCTGCATGTCCTCCCCACGGTTGGGTGGGCATTCAAAAGACATGCATAAATGGGCGTGCCTTCATTGAAGGTTGAACGTCGAGCTGGCACCTCGGCGTTCATGAAAATCTACTGCCAATCATTAGCGAACCGGAGTTCCGCTGTGGTGACCCCTAACCGGGAAAAGCCAAAAGAAAACAACAACACTATAAACAAAAGAGGAGAAGAGTAGCAGTCTTATGGAAAAACTCAATCTTAGTGCCGAAAATTTTAAATACTTATTATGATAAAACAGGGATGTTCTGTTTAGTAACGATATCGATAAATGGGAAGACATACACTCTAGTAAACATTTATTGGATACCTGGATTAGGTGTCAAGTTAGCCAAGCAGCATTCAGAAGACATTGTACATCATGTTAAAGGGGAAATAATCATAGCAGGAGACTTTTAATTGTATAGTGAATGATGAGGACCCTGATGCTAGAAACACATGAAAGAAAACATCAGTTTCTAAGGTGCTCTCTGATTTTACTGAAACTTTTAATATCGTATGACATTAATGAATATGCTGATGCTACTACATTATTCTTTACACATTACTCTCATCAACAAGGCACACATTCAAGAATAGAATGTACATGTTAAGAGATCTAACTACAAGAGCTCTAACTACAAAGTTGGATAAACATTTTGCAAACTATATTCAAATGGATAAGAATATTAAGGGTATACAAATTAACAATAGTCTGGAAATGAAAGTTCAGTTGTTTGCAGATGATATTTTGTTAACCTTAAAGGATGATAACACCTCTCTAAAAACTCTATTAAATTTAATTGAACACTTTCAGAAACTCTCAGACCATACATTTAATGAAAATAAGACACCGATATTACTTATAAATTCTAATAAGAAAGACAGATAAGAATTTTTCTAAATATATAACTGCCGACAATGAAATAAAATACTTAGGGTTACATTAACAGATGAACTATATAAGAAAATAACAATAAACTACTCTAGTATTCTAAATAATATTAAAACACTCATTCAAAAATGGAATACTTTTTTTACAATGGAGGACAGGCATTATATAATTAAAATGATTTTGCCAAAAATATTATACTTCTTACAAGCCTTTTCTATATCTCCTCCTAAGTCTTACATAAAACAATTTAACTGTGAAAGTCAGACTGCCGACCAGTCACGAGTGGAGTCCCACAGGTTCGGTCCTGGGTCCTCTCCTGTTTGGTATCTACTTCTCTGAAGTCCAGGCCAACATGAAGGGACTCTGGCTGACAAAGTTCACAGATGATTGCAAGCTGGGAGCTATTATTAACTCCCTGAGTGATGTTGATATCCTACAGAAAGGCCTCACTGAGACCAACAACTGGTGTCAGAACCATGGCCTTAAGCTCAATGCCAAAAAATGTGTCATCTCCTTTGGGAAAAACCTGGTTCCCATGAATTACCACATTGATGGTAGTCCACTGAACACAGAAGGCATTATAAGAGATCTGGGAACACAGGTTGACAGCAACCTCTCTTTTGACCACCACATTGCCACTGTGGTCAGAAAGTCCTTCTATGTGGCACAACTCATTACTAAGGGTTTTGCATCCAGGAAGAAAGAGGTCATTGTCTTCCTCTACTCTTTCCTCATTAGGCCAGTCATGGAGTACAATGACCCATTTGGCATGTACCTCACTAAACACCGCAACAACTGGAGAGGCCACAAAAGTACCTCACAAAGAGGATCATAGGCCTTAAACATTTGTCCTACATGGACAGACTAAAAAAAACTCCAACTATTCTCTGTCTCATATTGCCTACGTAGAGGCAATCTCTGCTTGACTTACAAAGCCATGTCTGACCCAGCTCTGTTATAAATGCTGCATCTAAAGAAATCCCTATCCCTCCGCACCACAAGCTCCAGAGACCTCAACCTCATTACTACAATCAACAGAACATGCTGGAGGGACAGGTTCATAACTCAGAGACTGTCCATGCTATGGAATAGACTTCCCATACATGTCAAGCAAATCACCTCACTAGCCCTCTTTAAGAGAAATCTTGAGGAGTGGATGGGAAATAGAAAACTCACCATGAGGATCACTCCAGTGGCTTTACTCGACAGAGGCACTGGGAACTAAGGTTGGGTGGCACAATACCAGGGTAATCCTATAGGCTAGGCTTGTAAAGGCCCCAAGGCCATTAGCCTAGTACACACCTATGAACCTATGAATCTATAGTACACTAATGCTAAACTTTTTATGGTATCCCAATAAACCCAGAATACCTCTGATTCATCACTTAAATGACTGGGAAGGAGGAGGAGTCAGTCTTCAAAATATATAAATATATGCACTGTCACCTAATATAAAAACAATATCATTATGGGTAAGTAATGCTTATTCTGCCAGATAGAAACAGTGACATGAAAAGATATGGCTAAAATCAGGTCTTACATTACTATCACAATATACTGAGTTGGTATCAAATAATTTTCTTTGGATGATGAGAGAATATTTTACAGAAAACAAACAGAATCACAAGTTCAAGTTTATAAAAAAAATATTAAAAGGATATAAAACCCTTATGAATAGGAATCCAAACATAAATGCTTGGCCATTCTTGCTATATCTTATGGCATGCACACAAAATAACAACACTTTTGATATAGATATAATCAAAACACTTAGAAAGCATGAACTGACTTACTGGCATTAGTTACTAGACTCTGGAAAAGTCTTAATGAAACAAATATGAAACAAATTTGATTTAGGTAATGATCTATGGGTAAGCATACAGGATATAAGACCGTAGAATTTAAATAGAATAGAGAGAATGCGATTAACAATCAGACAAATATACATAAACTTATAGAACACTTGGTCTTTTCAACAACACAAGCTGTTCATGGAAAAGGTTACTTATCAAACTTCTATAAAATAATTAAGAAAATGAAATTACATCATACAGAGAATCTTTGGGACTACTATAAACCAATAAATCAAATGCCAAATGACAATGACAAGAAATGAATACTTCTCTCCACAAAATAAACATCTCTTTCATTGCAATGGAAACTGTTCACATGGAAATTTATTCATAGGTCCTTTATAATACCACATAAAATGGAAATAATGTTTAAACAAAATATAGGATGTTGGAGATGTAAAAGGAACTTGAGAGCAGATTGGAGGCATATGTTTTATGATTCTCATTTACTTAAGTCATTTTGGGATAAAGTTAATTTTTTTTTGCAAATAGTTTTTAATGATAATTTCAATTTTCCAAATATTTGATATTGTTTAATGCTGCCATACCCCAATGTGTTGCTAGAACAAAGTTTTCACTTTTATGGACACTACTGGCTATAGCATGCAAATACATAACTGCAAACTGGAAAAGTGAGACTTCACCCACATTTAAAGAATACAGAAACATCGTATTGAATGTATCACGGATGGAAATGAGAACCATTAGAATAAGAAAAGAAAGAACCACATTTTATTACAACTCATTGAAGAAAGTGAATAAAATAATGGAGAATGATGACTGTAATACCTCATGAAATGAAGTTTTAAATATAAATGTGTAATATTTTAAAACTTAGACACCTTTGTAAATAGTTTGTTTAGCTTTTATAGTTGTTGACTGTATATAGTTGCTAACGTGTGTAAATTATGTTTTATATTGCAACGTTATGAAATTTCATTCATTTTATAAAATCAATTAAAACATTTAAGCAACAAAAAGGAAGTAAAAGGTGGCTACATACTCTGCAGGAATGTACCTTTGAATTTAGGTTTACTTTGAATAGATTGTTGGTTATAGCTACGATTAAGAAATATGTTAGTGGTGGTTTTGATAGAAGAGATGATAAAGTTTCTATAATTCTCCAGTGAATTGATGTTGAGTTATTAAGGACATTATAGGTGAAAGAGGTGGAGCTGGAATATATACTGTCTTATATCCTGTATGCTTAGCCATAGATCACAAAGTTGCCTAGGTAGTTTCTATCCAAAAGTGTTTTAGATTATTGGTAGCAGACATTTGATTATTTCTAAGATAAATGACTTTGACAGAATTTGTAGCTATTCTTACTTGTCTTCATAATGACAGGCACTCTTCTTCCCAGGTAGACCAAGTTTTGTCTCTGCCTCTTAAGAGTTTTGTTTTCATTGGTAAGCCAAGGGCATTTCTGGCCTTGTAGCTTTATACATACACATTGAAAGATACAGCACTAGATAGCATTGGATAGTAAAACATATTGATGAATGAATTTTAGGGAAGTAGTAGGAGCAAACTTTGTTCCCTCACAGCAAGAGGTTCTCCGGTTCAATTCTCGCTGGAGTGCCTTCTGTGTGGAGTCCCTGTGGTCACGTGGGTTTCCTCCGAGTGCTCTGGTTTCCTCCCACATCCCAAAGACATGCAGTAGGTAGATTGGACACTCTAAATTGGCCCTAGGTGTGAGTGTGTGCATGTGTGTGCCTTCTGTGGAAGGTTGGGCAACTCGACACCGTAAAACTCCACTGCCAATCATGAGCGGACAGATGATCCGCTGTGGCGACCCCTAACCAGGAAAAGTCGAAAGAAGAAGAAGAAGAAGTAGGAACAAACTCATTTCAGTAGGTTGTGCTCAGACTTGGACTTGTTAAATATGCACCATAAACCAGATATTGCAAGCATGACTTGATCAGGTACATGGTTATGCAACTAAAACAAAATTCTATGAAGAACTAAATGTAGTCTTAAAAATGGCCACCAGCACTCACAAATGCACACTATCATGGCTTGTTGTTTCACAGGGTTTGAAATTTAATAAAGTTTACATGCAAGTTGTGAGGTTCATTGCTATTTAGTTAACATTCAACTGTACACCTTCAGTGTCCCCTCTACTATGAAATTACTGCTAAGTATACAGATTATACTCTGTGCCTAGACTGTTTTGAATGCTTCAATTTACAAATTGTTTTAATGGTACAAATACATGATCAAGGAAGAACATTCATGCATTTATTTCATTTTGTTTTTCTTAACAAACAGGTAGACTAAAACGTAATATCCTCTTTTTTTATCTATGATTAAATTATATAAGGCCACATAAAGTTATGCTGACAAAAGTGATAAAAAAGTAACATAATGAAAGAATACCTAACATTCAAAACAGAAAATATAAAGTGACAAATCCAAACGCAGTTAAGCTCTATAAGTGATCAGTCACTGTGTTAATATCTGCAGTTACTTAGTGGTCATAGTATAAATTCAATACACACTTAAACCCATGATGACACTGAAGAAATTCACAACAAACTGCAAGTAACATTTGACAGGTATGTCATACTCACTGTAATTGCCTGCACAGTAACTTACATAGCTCCAAATCATCTGTCATAAAGTGGACCAAATGGCAGAATTAGTGGCACTAATAAATTCAACAACGAAGTTCACATCATCTCAAAGTACTTTACTTTATATTTCAAAACTGTCTTTGAAGAAGTAATTGCTGCAAAGATACAGCCACTACAGATGCATCATTAGTTTAGAATATACAGTGCAATGAAAAAGTATTAGCCCCCTTCCTGATTTCTTATTTTCTTGCATGTTTGTCACACTTAAATGTTTCTGATCATCAAACAAATGTAAATATTAGACAAAGATAACCAAGTAAACACAAAATGCATTTTTTAAGTGATGATTTTATTTATTAAGGAAAAAAAACTATCCAAGCCTACATGGCCCTATGTGAAAAAGTAATTGCGCCCTAAACCTAATAACTGGTTGTGCCACCCTTAGCAGCAACAACTGCAATCAACCATTTGCAATAACTGGCAATGAGTCTTTCACATCGCTAGTGAGGAATTTTGGCCCACTGTTCTTTGCAGAATTATTTTAATTTAGCCATATTGGAGGGCTTCCAAACATGAACCGCCTTTTTAAGGTCATGCCACACAATCTCAATTGGATTCAAGTCTGGACTTTGACTAGGCAACTCCAAAACCTTAATTTTGTTTTATTTAAGCCATTCAGAGGTGGACTTGCTAGTGTGTTTTGGATCATTGTCCTGCTGCAGAACCTAAGTGCGCTTCAGCTTGAGGTCGCAAACTGATGGCCGGACATTCTTCTTCAGGATTTTTTGGTTGAGAGCAGAATTCATGGTTCCGTCAATCACAGTAAGTCGTCCAGGTCCAGATGCAGCAAAGCAGCCCCAGACCATCACACTACCACCACCATGTTTGACTGTTGGCATGATGTTCTTTTTCTGAAATGCTGTGTTACTTTTACGCCAGATGTAACGGGAAGCACACATCCCAAAAGGTTCAACTTTTGTTTCATCAGTCCACAGAATATTTTCCTAAAAGTCTTGGGGATCATCAAGATGTTTTTTGGCAAAAGTGAGACGGGCCTTTATGTTCTTTTGGTCAGAAGTGGTTTTCACCTTGGAACTCTGCCATGTATGCCATTTTTACCCAGTCTCTTTCTTATGGTTAAGTCATGAACACTGACCTTAACTGAAGCAAGTGAGGCCTGCAGTTCTTTAGATGTTCTTCTGGGTTCTTTTGTGACCTCTTGGATGAGTCTTCGCTGCAGTCTTTGGGTAATTTTTGTAGGCCGGCCACTCCCGGGAAGGTTCACCACTGTTCCATGTTTTCTTCATTTGTGGATAATGGCTCTCACTGTGGTTTGCTGGAGTCCCAAAGCTTTGGAGATGGCTTTGTAACCTTTTCCAGACTGATAGATGTCATTTACTGTGTTTCGCATCTGTTCTAGAATTTCTTTAGATAGTGGCATGAGGTCTTCCTTTTTGGAATCTTTTGGCCTACTTCACTTTGACTGACAGGTTCTATTTAAGTGATCACTTGATTCAACAGGTCTGGCAGTAATCAGGCCTGAGTGTGGCTAGTGAAATTGAACTCAGCTTTCCCAAAAATGTGATTAACCACAGTTACTTCATGATTTAACAAGGGGGCAATTACTTTTTCACATAGGGCTATGTAGGTTTGGATGTTTATTTCCTTAATAAATAAAATCATCACTTAAAAACTCCATTTTGTGTTTACTTGGGTTATCTTTGTCTAATATTTACATTTGTTTGATGATCTGAAACATTTAAGTGTCACAAACATGCAAAAAAAATAAGAAATCAGGAAGGGGGCAAATATTTTTTCATTGTACTGTACCTGAATAAAAGCAACATCTGACATCTATATAAGAACTGGACTTCTTCAACAAGAATAATTTCTAATTTTGGGAAGCATGCTGTAGAAGGCTTTGCTTTTAAGGAAATCAAGGGAAGCAAGCGTATCTGATGACCTAAAATCAAGTGCATTGTGGCACTGAAATGTCTGTGAAACTAGTTGCAAGATGGAGGATGGAACACATATTGAAAAGTAACAGTACAAACAAGACCTTGGTGTCTCTAATTTTCAGATATTCCATAATTTTGCCTGTTTCTTTATAAAATGTATGATTTTCAGATAAATTGTTAGGACTAACACAATCAAAGAATTTCTCAGTTTACCTTATGTTCTTCTTACTGTACCATGCTTTTTTTTTCTTTTGTTGTGTTGACCTCTTGGTGGTTCTTGTCCTTGATTCCTAAAGATTGCAGGGTACACACATTGTATATCTTATAAATGAAAAAAATGTGCTGTCAGCAAATTTCTGCCAACTCCCTGTCACCCAAAGGTACACCTGTAACCAGACCATTTGATCCTCTTGCTGTTCCATTACTGATCTTGCTTCATAGCTCTCAGCCTCTTACCACCAGAATCTGGGAGAAATCCAGAAGTAATTGGGGAGACATTTCAAAATATTAGCATTATTAACCTGAGAAACTGACAGCATAACAGAATGTGAATTAAGGTGCATTTCCTGAAGTAAAATAAGTATAGGTTACACAATGTGGAATGAATTGGCACAACGTGCAGCACTAATAACTTCAAGGAAGTCCACATCATCTTAAAATATTTTATTTTATATCTAAAAAATTTATTTGATGAATTAACTTGATTCTTTATTTACCATGGATATTTGTTAAATACTTAATGAATGTATAACAGACCCTTTCAATGTGGAACAGCAAGGAATATGGAATTTTTAAGACTCAATGTGGCAAGATTCTCATACATTTGATAAGAATGTTCCCTTACATCACACCACCACACCAATTCATCCACTTCACACATTTAATTCTGATAAAACATTTAAATATACAGTTTTGAAAAATGTTTATGAGTGCCTATACCAACAATATCTCTCCACACTGAACATAATAAATCTGGAAAAAGCTTAAAATAATGGGAGACAAAGTCCTAAAATCAGAGACAGGTTTTAAATACTACTCTTAGGAATGTAAAGTTGATAGAACAACATGTTTTGCATTTGCATTCATTTTCTGAAGGATGTGAAGTCTGAAACTCAAGTGTCTCATTTAATGACTTTAGTACTTGATTTGCCAGAAAACTGCAAATTTTATGTGGAACAAAACAAAACTATGATGCAAAAATATGGGCATTCTTCAAAAAATCTAGTCAGTTGGGGGTATGTGGCCAAGATGGTGAACTGTTATCAGCACAACGTTTTTCCTCTGCTTTCCTTTATTTTTTGATAGGATTTTATTATATACATTCATCAGATCTATTTTTGTTCATATGTTAAGCTTAATAAACAAACTTGAATGTTTTAGTTGGAAGAAAAAAATTAATTTTATATGATTTTTCTTTTACTTTTTCCTGTCAGAAGTACTAACTAGTTTGGCAAAATAAGCAACTCAAAAGTGAACTCAGAAGAAATGTCAGTAAATAAGGAACTACAATATATTTTGGACAGTATCCAGGAACTTTCCATTAAAATAGACAAACTTGAGACTAAAGTAGAGTATATAAATGAAGACTGCAGAAGACAACTAGACATATTAAATGAAGTCTTAAAACAACAATCTTCCCAGATCTCATCAATAGAGGATATAGTAATGATTTGGATAGAATAATGGCTAAATGTGAGAATCATACAGAATTTATTTTAAAACAAAATACATTGCTGTTAGAGAAAGTAGAAGATCTAGAAAGTAAATCTAGGAGGAACAATATCAGAATATACAGAATCACAGAAAAGGAAAAGGGAAATAATATGTTACAGTTTTTGACCTGGTTTCCAAAAGCCCTTAATCTTTCAGAAACTCTCTCTTTTGGTATTGCGAGGGCTCATCGATTTATTTCTATCATTAAAAACGAATCCTCTGGTTTGTATATCCATTATTGCTAAGTTTCTTTCTAGCCAAGATTAAGATTTAGTACTGAAATCAGCCTGGCAGAATATCCAGTAAAACTAAAGAAAACTTCTGTCAGGTTACTATACTTCACCAGTCATGACTAAAAGAAAAGCCTGTGTTCCTTTCATAAAAAGCTTTAAAGAAACTGAATAAAAAAGCTCAACTAACTTTCCCTGCCAGAATTAGGATTTCTTTGCCAGAAGGTCAAAAAATGTTTAATACACAAGAAGATGTTTTGGATTTTGCTCAAAAGAATAAACTACTAGATAAAAGTGAAGAAATGGACTGGTCTCTTACAAGTTTAAACAGACAAGCAACAAGAAATGGTTGGTCATCTAAACTAAAAATAAAAAAACTGAAAGGAAAATAATGGTATTGTTATATCACATAGTTTGTTTATCTATATATTTATAGTTCTGACATCTTTAAAAGTACATCATCAAGTATAAGGTAATTGCCCTTTTATTTTTCTTCTTTTTCCTATTTACTATAACTAATTTGCTTTTACTAGCTATATTTCAATATCTTGGAAATACTAAATAAACATTATTCTCTTTAACATAAGTAAAATCTAAATAGATAAATATATATGCTATATTAATAAAATAGTTTAAAATGATTTTGCATTTTTAATTTACATACTTCATACTGAATAAATTATAGTTGCAGACATTTTTAAGCTATCAACTTTGAAATAATTTAATGATAGGATAAGTTGTTTATACAGCAATTTGTAACACTGAACAGTTTTAAATCAACTATTTGTTCTTATACAGTAATAGGTTCATAGGTTCCTAGGTAGGTACTAGGCTATCTGCCGGGGGCATTTATAAGCCTAGCCAGAGTGTGTCAGCTTTCGCCACCCCATTGATTAATTAACTGAGCCTCTGCCAAGAAGAGCCAATGAAGTGATCCCAGGGGTGTATTTTCTGTTACCTATCCACTCGTCAAGATTTCTCTTGAAGAGTGTTAGTGAGGGGCTCTGCCTAATGTAGTTAGGAATTTTGTTCCAAAGCATGGGGAGTCTCTGTGACAGGAATCTATCCCTCCAGCATGTTCTATTTATTGATGTGGCAAGGTTTAGCTCACTAGAACGAGTGCTCGCAGTGACTTGGATTTCTTTAGGTGGAGCATGTCCATTAATTCTGTGTTGGACATGGCTTGTTAAGTCAGGCAGAGATCACCTCTGAGTAAGCAATATGCCACTGAGTACAGCTGGAGTTTTTCCAGTCGGGCTGCATAGGACATATGTTTGAGACCAGTAATTCTCTTGGTGAGGTACTTTCGTGGTCTTTCCAGCTGTTGGAAGTGTCTTGTGAGGTACATCCCAAATGGGGCATTGTACTCTATGATGGGTCTGATAAGTGATGAGTAGAGGGGCACTATAACCTCTTTATTTCTAGATGCGAACCCTTTAGTAATTAGATGGGCTACATAGAAAGATTTCCTAACTACTTTGGCAATATGATTGTCAAAGGAGAGATTGCTATCTACCTGGGTCCCCAGATCTCTTATTACCCCTTCTGTATTAAGGGGGCTGCCACCTATGTGGTAATTCATGTGTGTTTTGTTTTTCCCAAACAGGATGACTATGCATTTTTTGGCATTTAGCTTGAGACTATGACTTTGACACCAGGTGTCCGTCTCAGTAAGGCCCTTTTGGAGAATGTCCGTGTCAGCCAGAGAGTCAATTATGGCTCCCAGTTTGCAATCATTGGCAAACTTGGATAGCCATAGTCCTCCTGTGTTTGCCTGTACTTCTGAGAAATATATGCTGAACAGTAGGGATCCCAGAACCGAGCCTTGTGGGACACCACTTGTGACTGGTTTAGAGTCAGACCTGGAGCCTGCCATTCTTACAGTGTGAGTTCTGTCTGTAAGCCAGTTGGCAGCCCATCTCGTGACGCAGGGGTTTATGTTCAGGCTGGTGAGTTTTTCCATAATTCCCGAATGGGGAATGGTGTCAAAAGCCTTGGCGAGGTCAAGGTAGGCTGTGTGGACTACCTTCCCCTCATCTATGGCCTTGGTGACTGTCTTGAAGAAGTCAACCAGGTTTAGTAGGCATGATCTGCCCTTAATAAAGCCGAACTGGGTTGGGTCAAGTGTTTGGAGATTCCCAATGTCTTTGTTAATGAGTTCCATGATGATGGGCTCCATAGCCTTGCAGACCAGGCTAGTCAGGCTTATGGGGCAATAGTTACCAGGGTCAGTTGTGGCCCCTCCTTTGTGGAGTGGAATAACTGTTGCTGTGTGCCATTCTATGGGCACGTAGCCTGTGGAGAGGCTGAGGTTGAACAATGTGTTTAGGTGGGGGGTTAGTTCGTTCTGTAGTTCGTGCAAGACGCAGCCTGGGACACCATCTGGCCCCACTGACGCTGTGCTTTTGGCTTTTGAAAGGGCTGTTTTCACCTGTGCACCTGTGATTTCTGGGACACTACACTTTTCTGGTATTGTTGTGGGCCCTTTTGGGGATGAGAGGGGGGTGAAGTTTGCACTGAATCTATCTGCCAGGATGTTGGCAATATCAGTGGGTTCAGTATATTTTGTGCTATTTTGCACTAGCTCAAAGCATATCTGCGAGTTGCCACTTAAATTCTTGACATAGCTAAAGAAGGCTTTGTGGTTATCTTTCGAATCCTTGGCTATTTTTCTTTCAAAGTTAGCCTTGGAGGATTTTATGAGGGACCTTAGTTTCTTACTGATACTGATCAGGGATGTCTTTCCTTCTTGGGATTTGCTTTTTTTCTGAACTAGTTTCCTCCTTCTATTGTATAGCCTGTTTATGGCAGGGGTCCACCAGACTGATTTCCTTCTCTTAGGGGAGTGAGTCTTGGTTTTGCTAGGGATGGCATGATCCATGCATCTCTGTAGGTGCTCATAGAGTGCATTTCTAAAGGTTTTTGCATCTTGGGCAGCATTATCCTTTAGCGTGGGGGCTGTGAAACTTACCACCTCTGTCTTAAGTAAGGTGAAGTTTTCTTTAGAAAAGTTTTTTACTGTGCTTTCCTTAGTTGGGGGTGGTGGTGGGGTGTGGACATCCAGAGTGATTAGTTTATGGTCTGATCTAACCAGTGATGAGTTGACCTGTGGTGTGGAACACCTGTCGCTCATGTTGGTGATGACCAGGTCCAATATGTTTTCACCTCTGGTAGCGGAGTTTACCAACTGATCTAGGGCATTTGAGTTGATAAATTCCAGGAAGCGCTGGACCTGGAAGTTTGTACTTGTGTAATTTTCCCAGTCAATGGTAGGGTAATTGAAATCGCCCAATATCAGGGTGTTCGTAGGACCTTCATGTTTTCCAGTATCTCCAGAAAGGTGGAGTGGTGGTCCTGGGTCATGGAGGGTGATCTGTAGCAGGCCATAATTTGCACTGTAAATTTGTCTGATGTTAGTTGCACATGGATGATCTCGGAGGTATCAAGCTGCACCACTAACCTGGAGGTGTAGGTATCCTTGATGAATATGGATACACCCCTTCCTTTTGTGTTTCGGTCCATGTTCTGTGGCTGAAATGTGTGGTATGAGTTGTAGCCCGGTAGTTCTGGGGTGCTCTGTGGAGCCTTGAACCAGGTTTCAGTTACTGCACAGATGTCGATGTTCTCCATACTGAGGAGTGCTTCGAGCACATGCATTTTGAGATTTACACTCCTGGCGTTGAGTAGCATAACCCTTGTTTTTTATTTGTGCTGTTTACGGAGGTGGGTTTGACTTTTGTGCCTTGCCTAAACAAGTACTATGGGGGCAGCAAGAGCCTTGGCCAGTATTCAAAAGCCTAGGGGTGACAGGTGCAAGCCATCTCTTGCGAAGCAATGAGGCCTGTCGAGCATGTTGTCCCAGGCTGACAGATACTGGATTCTCTTTGAATGACACCAGAAGCTTAGCCAATTGTTGAAATTTATCATTTTTTCTTTATACTGCAGTATCATTCTTGGTGAGGGCAGGATGCTACTCAGGGTCAGGGTCAGGGTCATACCTGCCTGGGCTACATGAACAGAGAGCTCTTCCATGTCTCTTTTCATGTAGTCCAGGGAGGTACGTCTCAGGTCATTCACACCAACATGAACAATGACAGAGTCATATTTATACTTGTTCTGCAGTGACCTGAGTGATTGTGTTATGTGGCGGATTCTGGCTCCCGACAGGCAGCTAAGAGTAACCTTCTCCTTGTCCAGCCTAGTGAGGGGGACGTCAGTCTGCCTGACTATAGAGTCGCCTATTACTAGTGTGTTAGGTATGTTATTTTGCCTTAAGGGCTGTGATTGTGCAGGACACTGATTTTGTGTTTTATGCGCTCTCTGCTTTGTGACAGGAGGTGCAGTTTTTTGGGTGTCTGCTTTGGAGTTCTGTGATGCTTTTGCAGGTTTTTATTTAGAGCCTCCGAGTATGATTTCGTGTATTTATATGTATTTTTTGCCAGTCCTGGTTTAGTATGTCTATGTGAGGCTGGAGGTGTGGTGCAAGTGTTAACCTTCTCCTCATGACTGCTTGTTTCAGTCTTGGGTGGAGAGAGCTTAGCCTCTGTTTTAGCTATATAATTGCATCTCTCGCATATGTTAATGTTTTATGGTAGGAGGAGAGAGTTGTCTGTGTACATGAGGCAGTTGTAACATTGCCTCAGCATACCCAGGTTCATCAGCTGGACTGGAGAGTATACCTGAAATTGCCCTTTGGTCATGTCTGAATAGTAGGGTGAGCTGCTTAGTCACTTGGTTGGTGAGGGGTGAATAATGAGCCTTGCCCTGCTGGGCAATCAAGTGTTGGGGTATATTAGTGCTTGCTATCAGGTCTGAGCAAGTGCTGGACTGTAGGATGCTTTTTAAGTGCTTAGGTTGAGAGTTAGACTACTTTCAAGGAAAAAACTGAAGAGGAAACTTGTTGGAGCCGGGATAAATTTAGCCTTAGCTAACTGGCGCTGCCCAGATGTGCAAAACCATGCAAATGCGGTTTTTACAGCAGGAAAATGAAAGAGATAGAAATTAGCCCAAAATGGCCCACAAACTACTAACTTCTGGGCTGGAACCACTCCTCCAGGGACAGATGGCTGCTCAAAGCTCCCTCTCTCACAGGTGAACAGAGAAACTTCCCTCTATCCAAGTAAGGTATGGGCAACTCAGAAAATTGTAACAGCCCTGAATTCAGCACTAGACTGAAAACTGGACTATACTAGCTTAGAAAGGTGGGAAACAAGGAACATTTTTTTTTTAAAAGATAAGGTAAAAACAGTAAAAAATACACTTAAAACAGCTTTAAATGACTACAAACAGTAAAAAATGCACTTAAAACAGCTTTAGATGACTACAAACAATCAGAAAAGGCTTTTAAACAAATTACCCAATTAACCAGTAAAAAAATCTCAAAACTGAGCCCTGTTCCTGTAGTCTTCAATCAGACAAGTTCTAAGTGCACACTCCTGCCACTGGGGAACCTTCTCCAAAATAGAAGGCCTGGATTAGTGCTCATGTTATACAAACAAAGCTAGATTCAGCAGGCCTGGATCTAGTCTATGCTACAGCAAACAAGGCACACCAATTTCAGTAAGAAACAGTTCAAATATGCAGGCACTATAAGCCTTTAACCAGAAATTCTCAGCTCAGAAGGGCAGAGTCCAGCCTCTTCTCCCACAAGAGGGCAGACCACGAACCTTCTTAATGTAAAATAATTGGCCTGAAGCCCAAGTGCTTAAATCAGAACTAATAAACTTTTGGAATAACAGACACTGAGCCCTCAATCAGCAGTTCCCAACTTAGAAGGATGTAAGCTATCTGTCCTGCCAAAAGAGTGCAGACCACAAACCTTAATGTAAAACAACTGGTCTGAAGCCCAAGTGCTTAAATAAAAAGGCTTAGAATGATAGCTACACTTTAATCAGGTTACTACCAAGCAGTAATAAATACAATTGAATACATTTAAGAAGGCCTGGATTAGTGCTCAAGTTATGCAAACAAAGCTAGATTCAGCAGGCCTGGATCTAGTCTATGCTACAGCAAACAAGGCACACCAATTTCAGTAAGAAACAGTTCAAATATGCAGGCACTATAAGCCTTTAACCAGAAATTCCCAGCTCAGAAGGGTAGAGTCCAGCCGCTCATCCCACAACAGTGCAGACCACGAACCTTCTTAATGTAAAATAACTGGCCTGAAGCCCAAGTGCTTAAACCAGAACTAATACACTTTTAGAATAACAGACACTGAGTCATCAATCAGCAGTTCTGAACTTAGAAGGATGTAAGCTACCTGTCCTGCAACAACAGTGCAAACCACAAACTTTCTTAATGTAAAACAACTGGTCTGAAGCCCAAGTGCTTAAACCAAAAGGCTTAGAATGATAGTTACAGCAAGCAGTAATAAACACAATTGAATACTTTTAAGATAACGCAAAAGCAAAATAAAGTAGGAAGAAACACAAATACAGTAAAAGCAGATGAAAAAAGTGCAAATTTTTTTTTTTGAGTGAGCAAATGAGATGGGCCCAGGAGGAGTATCCAAATGCAAATTTACAAGAGGGGTGGGCAGTTTCAAAGCCACCAAGATTAACACCAAAACAAAAGCAGGGAGGGTGGTTGGGGAACTAACTGAAAAAAACAGAGCCACAACCTCCAGCTAGATGGTATTCAATGCAACACAAATAAATCAATTTAAATGCTGTATTATTTGAAAAAAGTGCAGATAAAGCTTTACTTACATTCACTTATATGTCCAGTTGATTTGATTTCATGTAGGTCTTAGCTGGCCAAAGCTCAGAGTTTAAGCAGAAAATAATCCAAAATGTACCACTTATATCAGACAGGAACCAAATAACAATGAAGTAAACTGCCCCCACTTATCACTGGCTATTCAAGAATTCTAACAAGCATTAACTGAAAAAACAGAGCCACAACTTCCAGCTAGATAGTATTCAATGCAACACAAATAAATCAATTTAAATGCTGTATTATTTGAAAAAAGTACAGATAAAGATTTACTTATACGTCCAGTTGATTTGATTTCATGTAGGTCTTAGCTGGCCAAAGCTCAGAGTTTAAGTGGAAAATAATCCAAAATGTACCACTTATATAAGGCAGGAACCTAATAACAATGATGTAAACTACCCCCATTTATCACTGGCTAGTCAAGAATTCTAACAAGTGGGGGGCGTGGCCAAGATGTCCACAAGGTAGCAGCATTTTTTACTAGCTCTGTCTTTCAAATTCATTCCTGACAGGAATTTTAATTCCTATTTATCCTAAAACTGGATTTTTTATCCTAAACAATTTTTTTAAACAATATATTAGGATATTTTTTTAAAAAAATTGCTTAAATATTAAATTTTCCTGTCAACAAATCTACTAGTAATCTTCAGTAACAGAACAAAATTTTCATCCTAAGGGGTGGTGAAAGCCACACACACTCTGGCTAGGCTTATAAATGCCCTAGGGCAGATAGCCTAGTACGAACCTATGAACCTATGAACAACATGAGCCATAACAAATCTTCTCAACAAGAATCTTCATTTAAAAAAGAACTTCAATCATTAATATCTAATATACAAGAACTCTCTTCAAAACTAGACAAAATGGATATGAAAATAGATCATTTTAAGGAGAAATGTATGCAGCAAATGGATATCATACATGAAGACCTCATTCAACAGAAGAAACAGATATCAGGTATAGAAACTGCTATGAATGACATTGATACCAGAACAAAGGAGAATGAGCATAATGTTGAATTTCTATTGAAACAAAATACTTTTCTTCAATTAAAAGTAGATGATCTAGAGAATAGATCTCGAAGAAATAATATAAGAATATTTGGCTTACCCGAAGGTATTGAAGGATCAGATAAGGTGAAATTTCTATCTTCTTGGCTGCCTCAAATTTTGGAATTACCAGAGGCTCTCTCATATGGTGTCGAAAGGGTGCATAGATCCTTAGCAATGTCTAAAAATAACAAGTCCAATTTTACTAGATCTGTAATTGTAAAATTTCTTTCTTCACATGACAAAGAACTGGTATTAAAAACATCTTGAGCAAAATCACCAATCAAAATAAAAGACAAAAATCATTAGATTTGATAATGATTATTCCCCAGCTGTAATCTCTAAAAGAAAATTATTTTTACCTTTATTCAAAGAACTTAAGAAACATCAAATTAAAGCCAGCCTTTTATTTCCAGCAAAACTAAAAATCTTTTTTCAAGATGGTCAAAAATCCTTTGAAGACTTGGATACTGCAATTTTATGTATTAAAAACAATAAAATAATAGAAAGAATTGAAGATATGGAATGGGCTTCCACTAGTCTCAAAAGAAACGCCGAGAGCAACACTTGGAAAACATTTGATTCTAAAAAGAAGCTAAAGAAATGACTTATACACATAAGGTCATTTAAACTTTTTGGTTTTGGGATACTTAACTTTGGATGATAATCTTTTTGAATATAAGTTTCTAGTTACAAAGACCCTATAAATCGAGGAAATGAATCTGGATTTACAGGTGAGCTATTTAATTTTGTTATTGTAACGTGTTGTTGTTTTGTTTTATTATTTTCTCTATGTCTTTTAATGATATCTTGCTCATAAAAAATGGTTGTGGTAATGTAACGTATCTTGTTTGGCTTATTGGTTTTGTACTAACAGTCTATAGTATACATCTAGTGTTTCCTTTGTTCTCATGATTTGGTCATATTATTCTGTCAGTTGCCTATAGAGGGGTTCCTCTGCAGGTGTTATCTTTATTTGAAACCATACTACTTCATGGATGCCGTGTAGTGGTGGTTAGATATGCTCCGATGCCTAATGTGCATTGAAAAGGGGTAAGGCGGCATCGTGGAGAATGGCTGTATGTGTTTTATTTTCTTTTTTTGCTGGTGATTTGGTGTTGTTGGTTTGGGAATGGTTATGCACTTTTTTGGACTTGTTTGTATGTCAGTCGAGTGCTGGTTGCTTCTCTGGTTGATGTGTTGGTTGCCTGCCCATATGCGGATGGTGAAGTGTTCTTTGGGTTCGATATATAAAGTGGCATGAAAAGTAGTGTTTCAGGAATATGTTGGTATTGATTTCTTGTGTTTATGCTTGGTAAGGACAGCCGGTTGCTAGCTAGGATTTCTTTGTATTTATTGTTTTAATGTAGTTGGGAAAAACTGGGATGGTGACTAATATGGTGGCTGGTTCTGTTGGCGATAGTTGTGTGCTTTGACTATTTTCATCTGAATGGCTTGCTCGTGGTGTTAAGCTCTCGAGTAGCAGTTGTTTTTAAAAAAATGAAAGAGAAAATCCTTTGAAAAGCGTTACCATTAGTTTCCCACTTCACATCCAAAAAATTATCATTTGGATTGAGCTCGAGAGGTTCAGTTGTGTTACGAATGACCCTGCCAGATAAGAAGCTCGCTCACATAAATAAATGTCCAGCTTTGACATTTGACCTTGGACTCTGTCTGTTCTCGTAGACTTGGAACTTTGAGATGCTGGCAAGATATGGGTGAAACAGCTGATTCCCAAATTCAAGACAGTAACAAGATACTTAATTTTATTAATACTTTCTGTTCCTGTCATTCTCTTTGCCACTAGGTATGTTCTGTTTATGTCATTTACAAAAAGACATTGTGAATATAATTCATTAATCATCTTTAAGAATTTAATAAATAATATTTAGATGTTTTCAAAAACATGTTTTTTATATTTAGGATCCTGTATGCTTGCAATAGCAGTAAAATGCATAAAATATGACTTAGTTGGCATCAGTTCAATTAGCAGCTCAGACACAAGAAGACCCAGGTAAGGGAAGTAGAAGTAATTGGCTGGTGTGGGCTTATTTATCCTGGGGATGTAAAGAATGGTGGTGTCAATTAGTTTGTTACCACCATAGAAGTGATGGCTTGCTTGACACTGGAAAGGACGGGATGAAGAATGTGCTCATATTATCCCTAGCCAGTGTTGATAGCTCTTTTAAACTTATATAAAAGAGAATCCATTTTCATTTGAAGGGTGTAGAATGTCCCTAACTGTGAAATGCTTGTGTCAGCCATCAGGAAAGGAGGATAGGGCCTTAACAGAAATGCTATAGTTGATTGGTCGCTAGTAGAGGGCACAAAATAATGCCATGGATCCTTGAATGACAGCTCTGCTGGTAAGATGTCATATCTGTGCTGGGGATTTCCAGTATAGGGAAATAAATTGGTTCAAGACCAGTAGAAGAAAGGATGATGGTTGGGAATCATGGAGATAAAAAGTATACAGCAAAAACACATTTTCACAATTTTTGTGACCTTTAACTTTCCACTAATTAACTTTTTGGTGTACAGTTAATTTGTCATTCCAAAAACAAACAAACCTAGTTGGAACAGGAACTGAAGTACAATCACTGCTTGTTTAGGCTGTAAATTGTTTCCTTATTCTACTCTTAACTAAACTTACACCCACCAAATTAGCAGCGGACAACCTCCCAAGTGAATACCTACAAATCGCAGCTGATGCTCTGGCCTACCCAGTATCCATCTTGATTAACTGATCTCTGTCAGAAAGTTACGTTCCCACACTGTGGAAAGTATCACATATAATTCCCCTCCACAAAGGTGGACCCTCCACAGAACTAGCCAATTACGGCCCCATAGCTATTCTCTCTCCACTCTCCAAAATACTAGAGAGATGCATACACTCTCAGGTCTCAGACTACCTCCTTACTAACAACCTCCTTTCCAGTACTCAGCATGGTTTCCGACCAAACCATAGCACCACCACTGCCTTACTCTCCTTTACTGACACTATCCGTCAGCATAAAAACAATGGCTATCTCTCCTCTGCTACTTTCCTAGACCTATCTAAAGCATTTGACATGGTCTCACACAAACAATTTATCTCTGTCCTCAATAACCTATCCTTCTCACAATCGATCACCAACTGGTTTCAGAGTTACCTGTCTGACCGCCAACAATCCATTGTATGGCAGAATGACATATCTCCCCAACTACCTGT
This sequence comes from Protopterus annectens, assembly GCF_019279795.1. Lineage (NCBI taxonomy): Eukaryota > Metazoa > Chordata > Ceratodontiformes > Protopteridae > Protopterus > Protopterus annectens. The sequence goes on along the minus strand of NC_056727.1, from coordinate 828,883,900 downwards.
CTCCATATGGGTTCCCCAAGGATCCATCCTTGGACCCCTACTCTTCTCTGTTTACACCAATAATCTAGCCTCTGCCACCAAACATGGCACACTCATGCAATACGCAGATGACTTGACCATCATCTGCTCAGCTCAGTCCCTACCAAAACTGCAAAAAGTCACACAGGAAGCCTTTTCCTCTGTTGAAACATGGTTATCCAATGTCCAATTAATACTCAACCCAAACAAAACTAAACTACTCATCTTCCAACCCACCAAACATATTCAAAACAACTCTCGCTTTAACATCACAGCAAAAGACAACACCACTATATACCCAACTTAACACACCAAATTGCTAGGAGTGGAAATAGACAATAAACTAACATTTGACATTCACATATCCATGACCATAAAAAAATTCCACAAAAAAACTAGGAGCATTATACAGAAATAAGCAATTTCTCACCAAAGCAGCAAAGATTTCAATAGCAAATTCCCACCTTATCTTCACCCTACTTTATGCCTCTCCAATATATACCAACCTAAGGCAATGTGATCTAAACAAGCTAGAGACCTGCTACAACAAAATCACCAAATTAGCCACAGGATCATCCTACCGTAGTCACCACTGTCTCTCACTTGCTGAACTGGGCTGGCTTGAACTCCCTCACCGCCTTCAGTGGTATCAACTCTCACTCACCCACAAACTAGTAAACCATCCACTAAATGTCCCATCCCTCCAGAATCTACTCCAACCCTATCGCACCACCAGAACACTAAGTTCCAGCAACAAAAATCACTTGCAGATCACTAAAGCCAATAACTCTGCTGGTGAAGCACTATTCTCTTGCGCCATAGCCAAATTATGGAACTCACTCCCACCCACAATTACCTCTGTACCATCATGCACCCACTTCAAAACTTTACTAAAAGCGCACCTAAAAACATGCTGGCTATGCCCTTGCAACTCCCACTCTAATATCATCCACCCCATCCAACCACTACCTTTCTTTCCACTCCACTAACTACCTTGATTATAGCAAGCTCAGATACTCATAAGCCTAGTACTTATTATACAGCAGGAACTTCTCATTGTAACATTTATTAATGTCTGTTATGTACTTCACAGATAAAGATTCTTGTTGTCTACTGATGTACTATGTTCTTCATCTGTAAATATGTTGTAAGTAATTGCTATGTTAAATTCTTAATCGCTATGTAATCCAATGTAACTACTGTCTGTTTATTTTACTGTGGAGCTTTTCTCCCCGGGCCTCCGCTGAAAATGGACCTACGTCCAGTCGGACACTCCTGGTCAACAAATTTAAATCAATAAATAAATAAATAAATAAATAAAATAATAATCATTTAACTCTTTAATAATTCTCATCCCATATTAAGAAACATTTGGATAAAATTAAATGCTAGCTTTCTTACTACACTGCTTATAGGCTATTACATATAGTTTTGGCATGCATTTTCGTGTTTCTTATGTATTAAGTCAAAGCATTTTAAATGAGTTAAATGACTTATGCATCTGTAAGCAGGTCTTACATCAGTGCTTTATCCCTGATGTTATGTATTGAAGAAAAAAAAACACTAAGTGATCCTACATTCTCTTTAACCACACTTACTTACCTGAAATCTACAGTCTTGTGCAAGTGCATTTCATACTGTTTTCCAACTAACTTTATGGATGTTCACTAATGTCACATAATTAAATTATAAGTTTAATATACCACAAGAAAAAGGAAAAACAACTCTTTTAGATACCTTTTTGGTAGTTCTGACATTACAAAGAAATTACACCCAAAGCAGCTTTTAGTGAACATAGTTTGTTCTTTTCTCCTCTACTGACCAATCATAGATTTACATAGGATCATAGGAGTTTACAAAGCTAATAGCCCTGGGGTCCTTATAAGTCTGGTCATGATTCACTCTTATTTCTTATTAAATAATACAGATACAGACTATATTTTCATGCAGAAAAAGATTAACATTGACTGCTCCTATCTAACAGGACACAGGTGAAACTCCTAGGATAAATTTGTTGTTTCTCGTCCAACTGTCTAAAGTTATGCATATATAGAGTCATTGATAAGTTCTTTTTGACTTGAACTGAGAATTTCTCTCTGAGGAATGGCGACATTCATGAGACATAAATGTCTCTCTGGGAAATTGTGTTGAGGATGCAGGCTGAGTTAGGGTCCCTAAAGCGAGTGAATTTTGTCTCTTGTGACTTATAGATATGATGCAATTTTATTAAGGCAGGATCAGAGATTGCTCTGTAGGTAAGGCATAGGTCGCCTCTAAAAAGTGTATACTACAAAGAATACTGTGACAGTAATTTCAGTTTTTTCATGTATGCCATGTACCTGAATTTTCATATTGAGAGATCTTAGTGGTCTCCTCATTTGCTGCAGATGTCTGGTAAGGTACATATCTATGTGAGCATTGTACTCTATTATTGGCATGATGAGAGATGAGTATAGGGGGGTTATAATTTTTTTCACTTCAGAAGCAATGCTATTACTTACGAGATGTGTAATGTGAAAGGCCTTCCTTGCCACTCTGGACACAAGATGATCAAAGTAATATTATTTTTACTTTATTTTATATGCAACATTTAATTTACAGCATGGCTTATGAATATATATAAATGTATGCAGGTTAACCATTAGAATATGAACAACGGTTATGTTGCTCCAATTGTTTCATTTAGATGTTTCACATATTTGATCTTGATTTTTTGGTAGAAGTTTTTCAGATTCATCAAATGACTATAAATAATATGAGCAACAGGGATTTTATAATTTTCCTAACAACCTGTTTAACTGCTGAATACCATGCTTTTTCGTATCCATTTCTTGTTTTATCATGTTAGTATAAAGTGTTCACATGAATTAATGTAAAAATGTTTAATTACTACAAGATGCTGATATGTTGTTAGTACTCAGAAAATGTATAGAACATGATAATCTAGCCGGGTTGTTTATGATTCATAGTTCGATTAAATTCACAAATGTTTTTTTTACACCTGCTTATTGCGTTAGTAACATTTCACATATTAATAGTAGTATTGCTACAGTTTGGTATTTTTACCTGAAGATAACTTTATTCTTTAGACAGTAGCTGGTTTAATGTTGCTACTAGATTAAGGGTTAATTTAGGTGATACTATGTCACCTAGATTGGGAGTTTTAAACTCCAAAATGGGTTGGATTGTAAATATTGTTTTACTAATCAGTTATGGTATTATTTGTTTGAAAGTTCTATTGTGGCTCACCACTAATTTGAATAGTAAGTTCTTTTGAAGAGATCTGAAGATGATTATTGTTATTCCAACTGGGAAATCTCATACTAAATTACTAGAAATTAATATAAAATTAGCACCTGATGGTCAATTCTCAGATTTATTTTGTTTAATCTTAAATGACAGCTATAAAAAGTATTTCCATTAACATTAATGGCTTAAATAATCCAGGTAAGAGAGGTAATTTATTTAGATACCTTAAACTTCATAAATTTTAACTAATATTTTTACAAGAGACTTACCTACTCTAAGAGGATTTATTTAAACTAAATAATAAATCTTATTCTGTTTTAGTAAGCTCTGAACATCTTCAAAAAAAAGAGAGGAGTAGCCATCTTGTGGAATAACTCATTACCATTACCCAAAATAATAGATAGCTATAAAGGCAATAAAGGAATGTTTTGTGCTATTACTTTGGAACTAAATAAAAAAACAATGTATACATTATTTAATATATATTAGACACCAGGTATAGGTACTAACACAGTTAAACAACATTTAGATCAAATTGTGCATTTTATAAAAGGAAAATCAATAATAGCAGGGGACGTTAATTGTATATTAGATCATAAAGATTCTTCTAATAAAGGTAAAAGGAAGATCTCATTGTCAGCTAAGAAATTAAGAGATTTTATTGAAATATTTCTTTTAAAAGATATTAATCACTTTATGACTCTAAATTCATTATTTTATACTTTTTATTCCCACAGACATAATACATATTCTAAAATTGATAGAGTTTTGGTTTCCAATGACCTATTAGATTTTCTAAGTAATACAAAAGTAAAAACATGCCCTATTTCTGACCATAATGCTATTTTTGATCTCGATATCAACAATGTCTCTACTATTCAAATCAAAAGAATACCAGCTTATATTACAACGTTAAAAGAATTTAAAGAATTCATTATAATTGAAATTCAAAATTTTTTACAACTGAATAATTCAAATGACATATCAAAAAAAAAATATATATATATATATATGATGCTTTAAAAGCATATCTATATGGATAAATTATGAGCTGGTATTATAATAAAAACAAATTATGGGATAAAGAACTTTAAGATATACAACATAAAATAGATAATCTAAAGGTCAATCAAAAAGTAGATACAGATACTATTGATAAACAAATGGAAATAAATTCTCTAAATAATAAATATATTGAAATATTAAACCATAAAACAAAAATAATTGCAGAAAAATATAAATTAATTAATTATTCAAATAATACAAAATCTTTAAGGTTATTGGTTAATAAAACTAAAAGATTAAATAAAATTAATCATATCAAAGAAATATTCTCTCCTCAATAAAAAAGATGGTAACTAATCTTCATAACATTCTATCAGAATTTAGAAATTTTTTTTAACAATATCAACCAAAATTCTAACACAATAGATCCTAAAGAAAATATAAAAACCTTTGTTAGCAAATATACTAATAAAAGACTATCTACTGAACAGAAAGATATTATAGACAAATATATTTCCTTTAAAGATATTCAAACACAAATTAACAAATTAAAACAAAATAAAGCCCTGGGAAATGATGGCATCATTCCAGAAATTTATAAAATATTTTCTAATATGGCACTAAAATTACTTCATGAAGTCTTTAATCTTGCACAAAACTTTATCAAAACCCCTCCTTCTTGGAAATACACTTTTATTTCTCCCATATTAAAACCAAACAAAGATCCAACCAAATGTTCCTCATATAGAACCATTTCTTTACCCAATGTAGATTACAAAATGTTCATGTCTATTTATGCTGATAGATTAAAAAAATTACCTAATTTGATTGACGATGATCAAACAGGATTCTTAGTGAATAGGAATTCATACGATAGCATAAAAAGAAGTTTAATTTTGATTGAATCAGTTAAACAATTAAATAAAAATTTGACTTTGATTAGTTTAGATATTAATTGTGCATTTGATTCTATTAACTGGAATTATTTATTTATCCTATTAGAAGAACTCAATTTTTCTAAGAAATTTATAAATCTCATTACTCAGTTATATATAGATAGTCAAGCATACATTAAAATTGGCACAAGTATATCACAAAATATACCATTAGTTAAAGGCACTAAACAAGGATGTCCGTTGTCCCCTTTATTATTTACACTAATTATGGAACCACGGGCAAACCTAATAAGATGGGATAACAATATAAAACGTTATAATTTAAATTCCACTTCATTATATAAAATACAATTGTTTGCTGATGACATTCTTCTCATCTTGGCTGATGAAAATACATCTATTAAAGCCCTCTTTAATAACATAAAATCTTTTTCAAAGGAAATGTGGTCTAACTTTTAATAATAATAAAATACAAATTCTCTTAATTGGCCCAAAACAATTTAATTTACATGATGATTATAAAAATATGTAACACAACCCAATCAAATTCTTTATTTAGGCATTTCAATAGCTAAAAATATTAAGGATATCATACAAATTAACTATAACAATTGTCTTACAATAATTGAAAATTTAACAAAGAATTGGAATAGAATACCTTTCTCTATGGATGAAAGACTCACTAATATTAAAATGATTTTTCTCCCTAAAATTCTTTACATTATTCAATCCATCTCTATACCTCCCCTGTACTGGATAATTAAAAAATGAAATGCATTTTTTTTAATTTTTATGGTTTCCAAATAAATCTAGAATTGCTTTATCTCACCATATGAAAAACTGGGATAATGGAGGTATAGCATTGCCTAATTTAGAAGTCTATTCAATTTCATCTATGGTAAAAGTGATTTCTCTCTTAATTGATACTAATTATCAAGCTAAATGGAAAAAAAAATAACTCTCAAAAACTGTTGTTTATAAATAACCCATTAATTTGGGTCCTAAAAGATCAGCTTTCCACCTTTTGTTCCCTAAAATTTAAAAGTAATTGTTTAACTCTTTTGTTAAAATCGTTTAGAAAATTTAAATTTAAATATAATGTTTATAAAGAATGGTTATTCCTTCGCTTTCCTATAGCCTACTCAACAGGTATTTTTTTTACCTCTGACTCTAATAAAATGTGTATCTTTAAACAGAAAAACTTATTCTTTTGGTATCAATTAATGTCAAATAATGTCTTGAAATCAGTTAATTTACTAGATGTTGAATTCAGATTTGAGTCCCTTTACTGGTTGGAGTTACATGAAGGAAGGAATTTTATACAAAATAGAATTGACTTAATGAGCCCTTCAGTTAAGAAAGTTATACCAAACTTACTGCATTACTTGATTTTATCTCTTCAGAATAATTCTCCTTCCACTAATAAACTCTCGCAAATATATAAAGCTATCAAATCAGATTTAGATGTCTACTCTGACAGTTACTGGAACTTTTTCTTTTCCATTAATAATTATTTTCCCACAGACAAAGACAAATTCAATATTTTGAAATCATCTAGTATGACTACTTCCTCGTTAAGATGGAGAATATTTTTCTGGAAATATCTAAATAGATCCTTTATTACTCCTCATACATTGAGTAAAATTGGGAAAAAAGATATAAACTGTTGGAGATGTAATAATAAAATAAATGCTGATTGGTCTCATATGTTGTATGATTGTATCAAATTGAAAACATTTTGGGATGATATAAATGATTTTATGTAAGCTATTTTTACAGACAACTTTAACTAAATCCTTAATATTAGTTAATACTCCAGTTCCAGCTTGTATTAAGGTATCTGATTACCCTTTGATTTGGTCTATGCTAGCCATAGCAAGAAAAATTATCACTAGAAATTGGCAATCTAATTCCTCTCCATCTTTACAAGAATTTAAGAATCTTCTTAATGAAGTCTCTTGTTTGGAAAAACTAACCATCAGGAATAGAATTTCTAAAAATACTTCTTCTCTTCACAGTTGGAATAAAATATATGATTTTTTACAAAAGTAGTTCTATATTATAGTAAATATCATTTACATATTTATAAATTATTTTAAATGTATTGATCTATGGTGAACATATTGTATATAGTTATATATTGTTTATTGTTATGTTATTACTTCATGTAAAATTCATTTTATTTTCTTTGTTTTCAAAAAAAAATTCTAACAAGCACTAACTGAAAAAAACAGAGCCACAACTTCCAGCTAGATAGTATTCAATGCAACACAAATAAATCAATTTAAATGCTGTATTATTTGAAAAAAGTGCAACTAAAGATTTACTTAAATTCACTTATACGTCCAGTTGATTTGATTTCATGTAGGTCTTAACTGGCCAAAGCTCAGAGTTTAAGCAGAAAATAATCCAAAATGTACCACTTATATAAGGCAGGAACCGAATAACAATTAAGTAAACTATGCCCACTTATCCCTGGCTATTCAAGAATTCTAACAAGCACTAACTGAAAAAAACAGAGCCACAACTTCCACCTAGATAGTATTCAATGCAACACAAATAAATCAATTTAAATGCTGTATTATTTGAAAAAAAGTGCAGTTACCCCCACTTATCACTGGCTATTCAAGAATTCTAACAAGCATTAACTGAAAAAACAGAGCCACAACTTCCAGCTAAATAGTATTCAATGCAACACAAATAAATCAATTTAAATGCTGCATTATTTGAAAAAAATGCAGATAAATATTTACTTAAATTCACTTATACGTCCAGTTGATTTGATTTCATGTAGGTCTTAGCCGGCCAAAGCTCAGAGTTTAAGCAGGAAATAATCCAAACTGTACTGGTTATATAAGGCAGGAACTGAATAACAATGAAGTAAACTACCCCCGCTTATCACTGGCTATTCAAGAATTCTAACAAGCATTACCTGAAAAAACAGAGCCACAACTTCCAGCTAGATAGTATTCAATACAACACAAATAAATCAATTTAAATGCTGTATTATTTGAAAAAAGTGCAGCTAAAGATTTACTTAAATTCACTTATATGTCCAGTTGATTTGATTTCATGTAGGTCTTAGCTGGCCAAAGCTCAGAGTTTAAGCAGAAAATAATCCAAAATGCACCACTTATATAAGGCAGGAACCGAATAACAATGAAGTAAACTACCCCCACTTATCACTAGCTATTCAAGAATTCTAACAAGCATTAACTGAAAAAACAGAGCCACAACCTCCAGCTAGATAGTATTCAATGCAACACAAATAAATCAATTTAAATGCTGTATTATTTGAAAAAAGTGCAGATAAAGATTTACTTAAATTCACTTATACGTCCAGTTGATTTGATTTCATGTAGGTCTTAGCTGTCCAAAGCTTAGAATTAATCATCTTGTCATTCAATTTATACTATAGAAATGTTTAAATATAATGCTTTTATTGGAGAAATAATGTTGGGGTATTGGGGGACTTTTATCAGTGAAGTGTGCTAGTTAACATTAATGTCCATTATTTGATAGTTGAAATGATCACTGATTTAAAAAAAGAGAGAAAGTTTTAAACTGTCATTTTTACTATTCACGATTGTCAAACATAATCATGAGCATGTATTAAGCAAATTAGTCTCCCTTCTTAACTGATTTTTCCCACTTAGTGCACATTTTCCTTTGTAAGAAGCAAGTTTTAGCAGCATGAGCTTTGTATCTTAAATGCAGCAGCAACTCAGACTTTTTATAATTTTAGAGCAACAGGAATATGGACATTGAACTTTGACCTAGCTACTGACAGGAAATGAGCAAATTAAATGTTAAAATTGATCCCCAGAAGGGTGAAAAACCAAGTTTCCTAAGTATAAACTTCATATAAACTAATAACAAAACAGAAAAGAAGCATTTGATATGGCAAGTTTTTAGATTTTTTAAATTAATTCAAGTATGTATTTTGAAACTAATTACTGTATATCTAACTTCATTACTTGGTTACAGATATTAATTTCTGCTTCTAGCTTGCATTTTAATATTGTTCTACATATATATATATATATATATATATATATATATATATATATATATATATATATATCATTATATTTCTTTTTTTTTTCTTTTCCATAGGTTATATAAGTAAATAGACTTTTTTGAGATGAATCCATTCACATGGTCATCAAATAGAATACGTTTGATTGCATATAGTGTAGTTTGAGCATTTCAAGAGGTTTTATTAGCTTAAGATGTAGAGGAAACAGAGAAATATAGATTAGAAGAGAGAAACAAAACTGGTGAATCACCTTTTTTGAGAAAAAGAGGTGTGAGAAGATAAAAATGTTTAAGTATCTCAAGAAAACTTATAATCTGAAAAGGTTCCATGTTCCAAATATATATTTACAAGCATAAAAAGATATTGTTTGTGTATATAAGGCAATTTGGGAGATATGAGGACATTATTTGATGGAAAAGGATAATGGTTTATTGTAACAACCTCCATGAACAGTTAGAATGGTTAAAAAAGGAAAGACTGTATTATACATGGGAGAAACATAACTCCATCAGTGAGGACTGTCTGTGACATATGCTGTGGGTTAAATAGGATCTATAATTTATTAATATATATTGATCATCCTGAGTGATCCTTGATATTCTTATTCACCATTAGACTCAAAATTCATACATGAATTTAAGCCACTGGGCTTAAGAAAATCTGTATTTTTCAAAAACTTGATATTTACCTGTATGGGTTACTGGAAATAAATCAGCCCTTGGGACATAATGCATAATATTGTAAAAGATTGGTAGACACATAGAAAATGTTTTTACAGCAGATTAGTCTTGCCTTTTTTGCCTTTTTTCATAGATGTTGAGGTAAGTGATATGAGGGGGGGGGGCTGCTACATGGCTCCTATCTGATATGTCCATATCACAAAAACTGCAAAATCTGTCTATAAACCTAAATAAACTACACATCTTTGCCATGTTGAATTTGTTAGAAACAGAGACAGAGAAGTTAATATCAAGTTTTAAGACAGCAATTTATTAAACTGATTTTCAGACTGAGGATGTTAGCCCTTAAAGTGATATTATTCTGATTTTCATGTCTAATCTGAAACACAAAGTAGTATCACATAGGAAGAGAGAAAAAATCAGACAGAGTGGGGAAGAAAAGGCAAGGGTGTTAAAATGTGTCAATTTTTTAAGGGATGTTAGTAAGGGCCTCTAAAGTGCAGCTTCTAAAATAGATGCTAGAACAATACAATGCTAGATGAAGATTGCTTTAGACTCACAGCATTTGCCCAATGATGTTTTGTGAATTGTCTTAGGAGTTCCACTTTATCAGTATTAAATACTAAGGCTTACTGAAATCAACATTATTTTATTTTATTATTTTTATTTAACATTTGTTAACCGGGAAAGTCTGACTAGGTTCCACAGATCCTGTTTTCAGCGGAGGCCCGGGGAGAAATGTTCCAGAATCATGTCTGTAGAATATAATCTAGCAGCGAGATTGCTTAATTATATATTGCAGTATTAAACTGTGAAGTGTTCTAAAAAGAGGAATCATAAGTCTTTAAAATACTTGGATGCTTTTAATAAATGCATTTTCATCAGGTACATGCAAAAGATGTTAACAAAGACATCAATTCACAGCAGTTAATGACATTTTTTTTTCTTCCTGAAATGATGTATACATCTCTTTTAGAGTATATATTATATGCATTAACAATATCAACACAAAACAGTTAATATTGAAAAGAAACTGAGCTGTTAGACTTAAAATCTGTTTGTTAGTATTATTATATTGGTTATTAAGATTCTGCTAGGGTCTTAAAGTGGTCTCTTAACAGCTTTATAGATTTGGAGATAAAGAAGTTACATGTTTATTGGTACTAGTATCAATATGTTTCATAATACTTTATTAACAATATTATTGGTGTTAAATGCTGAGTGTGCTTTTATTACTCATATTTCTAATGTCACTGTGATATATATTAGAAAGTAGTGCCATTCATTTAGTACATTGTTAGTGGTATGGGTTTGGTAGTGAGTAGTTTTAATAATTTTATCATCAAACCAGGAACTTTTTATTCCATGATAAAGGGTTTAAATGTTTTTAAATCTGAGTTTTTAATTTCAACTTTATTTTGTTTGTCCATAACAATAATTTTCATTATTTGGTCTTCATTTTTACACTAAGCCATCATACACTAGTTTCAAACTGTTTTTTCATATATGTCAGTTTATAATTCTCTCATTAAACATTAATGGACTTAATAGTCCTTTGAAGAGGAGTAGTTTAAAAAAATGCTTAAGTTTACATAAAGCCCACATAATCTTTTTACAGGAAACACATTTATTAACTGAAGCATACCTCTCAACTCTATAGATTTTCGCAGAATGTTCAGATTTTTCCTCATATTTTTGGTCTATTTCTCAAAAAATTGTGGTTTTCTGGCAAATCATTTGCAAAGGATTGAAGATTGCAGTCAGAAAATAATGACAGACATTTGAATTTCAGACTTCATACCCTTCAGAAAATGTATGTTAATGTAATACATGTTTATCAACTTTCTACGTTTGTAAGAGCAATATTTAAAAACTGTCCTTATTTTTGGGCCTTTGTCCCCCCATTATGTAAGGCTTTGTCCAGATTTCTTGCTATAAGAGGTTAAGAGGTATGAATTGAAGATGTGGATAGATTATTGTTGAAAGAGTACTCAATTCTAGTGGGCTCTCATTTTAAATCAAAAAGAAGAGGGACTCTGATTCTTTGTAGAAATTCATTACCTACGCCTAAAGTAGTAAATACTTTTTCTGATAAAAATGGTGTGTTCAGTTGGGTCTACTTTATTTAAATGAAAACGCATTACGTCGAGCACCACTCCATCGACACATATACACCAAACTGCAAAATAATCGAACGCACAAAACCGCGAAACTCAAAATACCAAATTGTCATATTTGGCCAACCCCACTGCCCGAAACATACTACCCACCCAAACAAAATAAATAAACCACAAACATACACCAACCAAAACCCTACTTCTAACCCTACACTAAACCCCACATACACCACTATATATGCACGCTCCTTAACCCCTCCCTAACACTAAGGTCCGTAACTACCGCACACTTACCCTATGGAGCTATACCCAAACAAAATAAATAAACCACACACATACACTAACCAAACCCCTACCTCAAACCCTACACTAAACGTTAAATACATTACCGATATTACATTACCTATCTATGCACTTAACTTAACCCGCACCCTAATCCTAACCCTAATGTCCATAACTATCACACACTTACCTTACAGATCTGTAGCTCAGACAGGCCAACCAATACACTTCCACATTTCGAATTTTGCAGTAATTACGCAGTTTTGTGAGTTCGATGTATATGTGTCGGAGTGGTGTTTGACGTAATGCATTTTCATTTAAATAAAGTAGACCCGTTCAGTTTGGTGGCAGTAGAAATAAAACATTATCCTTTTGTGAATACATTTTGCATACCTGGAACTGTAGTTAAAGCTGCTAAGAAGCTTTTAGACAACATGACTTTGTATGCAAAAGGTGTATTGATAATTGCAGGAGATTTTCATTGTATTTTGTCTAGTAAGGACACTACAAATGATAAAAAACCCAGATTTCCTCAGTTGCTAAACATTTAAAACAATGTATTACTAATTTAAATTTGTCTGATACATATTATTTAAAGTAAACAAAATATCTTATCTTTACTCATTATTCATATAGAATTGGCACCCAAACTAACATTGACAAAGTTTGCACTTCAAGTGGCTTTTATACTAAAATCAAAAATGTGTTGATAACATTGTGTCCATTATCTGACCATAATGCTATTACTTTTACTATTACTTTGAAACCTAAAAATGTGATCCATTGTCAGGGAATTCCAGCTTATATAATAAAAATGATAGATTTTAAAGTGTTTGCTGGAAATAAATCAATTTATTGAATTTAATAACAAAGAAGCAACAGAGGTCATTTTATGGGATGCATTAAAAGCTTATCTGTATAGAAGAATTAAAAATTGGTATTTATATAAAAGAAGAGAGTGAGATAAATAATTATAGATTTTGCAATCAAATATAGATAAGTTAAAATTAAACTTAAAACCCAATGATAAAGTTGCAAATGCTGAATTAAAATATTGCATCAAACTAGAAATAATTCACAATATAAATTCAATAAATCTGGAAACAATGAAACTACAGTCATATTCAATAAATTCTAAAAGTTTGCAAAAATTAGCAATCAGAGCTAAGAAAAAAATTTGATAAGGTGTATGAAGAGTTGTATGAATGATTGGAGACTAAGGAGGGAGAAAAGGACCTGTACCGATTGGCTAGACAGAGGGACCGAGCTAGTAAAGATGTGCAGCAGGTAAGGGTGATAAAGGATAATGAGGGAAATGTACTCACAAGCGAGGAGAGTGTGTTGAGCAGATGGAAAAAGTACTTTGAGGGGCTGATGAATGAAGAGAATGAGAGGGAGAGAAGGTTGAATGATGTGCGGATAGTGAATCATGAAGTGCATTGGATTAGCAAGGAGGAAGTAAGGATAGCCATGAGGAAGATGAAGAATGGAAAGGCTGTTGGTCCAGATGACATACCTGTGGAAGCATGCAGGTGTTTAGGTGAAATGGCAGTGGAGTTTTTAACTAGATTGTTTAATGAACTCTTGAAAAGTGAGAGGATGTCTGAGGAATGGAGGAAAAAGCATTTTGGTACCGATTTGTAAGAATAAGGGTGATGTGCAGAGCTGTAGTAACTACAGAGGGATTAAATTGATCAGTCACAGCATGAAGGTATGGGAAAGCATAGTGGAAGTTAGGTTAAGAAGAGAGGTAATGATTAGTAATCAGCAGTATGGTTTCATGCCAGGAAAGAACACTACATATTGCGATGTTTGCTCTGAGAGTATTGATGGAGAAGTACAGAGAAGGTCAAAAGGAGTTGCATTGTGTCTTTGTGGACTTAGAGAAAGCATATGACAGGGTGCCTAGAGAGGAGTTGTGGTATTGTATGAGGAAGTTGGGAGTGTCAGAGAAGTATGTAAGAGTGGTACAGAATATGTACGAGGGTAGTGTGACAGCAGTGAGGTCTGCGGTGGGAGTGATGGATGCGTTTAAGGTGGAGGTGGGATTACATCAAGGATCAGCTCTGAGCCCTTTCTTATTTGCAATGGTGATGGACAGGTTGACAGACGAGATCAGACAGGAGTTCCCATGGACAATGATGTTTGCAGATGACATTGTGATCTGTAGTGAGAGTAGGGAACAGGTGAAGGAGACCCTGGAGAGGTGGAGATATGCTCTAGAGAGAAGAGGAATGAAGGTCAGCAGGACTAAGACAGAATATATGTGTGTGAATGAGAGGGAGAATAGAGGAATGGTGAGGATGCAAGGAGTAGAGGTTGCGAAGGTGGATGAGTTTAAGTACTTGGGATCAACAGTTCAGAGTAATGGTGAGTGTGGAAGAGAGGTGAAGAAGAGAGTACAGGCAGGATGGAGTGAGTGGAGAAGAGTGTCAGGAGTGATTTGTGACAGATGATTACCAGTAAGAGTGAAAGAGAAGGTCTACAAGAGGGTAGTGAGACCAGCTATGTTATATGGGTTGGAGACAGTGGCACTGACAAAAAGGCAGGAGTCAGAGCTTGACGTGGCAGAGCTGAAGATGTTAAGATTTGCACTGGGTGTGACGAGGATGTACAGGATTATGAATAAGTATATTAGAGGGTCACCCCAGGTTGGAAGGTTTGGAGACAAAGCCAGAGAGGCAAAATTACATTGGTTTGGACATGTGCTGAGGAGGGATGCAGAGTATATTGGGAAAAAGATGCTAAAGATGAAGCTGCCAGATAACAGGAAAAGATGAAGGCCTAAGATAAGGTTTATGGATGTGGTGAGAGAGAACATGCAGGTGGTTGGTGTGATAGAGCATGATGCAGAGGACAAGAAGAAATGGAAACAGTTGATCCGCTATGGCGACCCCTAACGGAGCAGCTGAAAGACAAAGATCTAAGAAAAAAATAAATATAAGTTATATTAAAAAAATAACTTTAAAAAGGGGACATAAAATTAAAGAGGTAACCAATCTAAAAGATATTTTAGAATGTTTCAGAGGCTATGAGAAATTTAATAAAAACATAACTTTTGAAAATATAACAGATAGTTTTTTTTGAAAAATATTATACAGGACAAATTAACCAATGAACAAAAAGTCATAATTGATAAATAATTTTTCTTTAAGGAATTAAAAGGTCAAATAAATAAGTTTAAAGCAAACAAAGCCCCAGATCTAGCCTGTATAATTCCAGAGTTATATAAATTAATCCCGGATAATATAATATATAGTTTACTTAAAGTATTTGAACAAGTTAAATCTAATTTAAGTATTCCCCACGTCTTGGAATTACTTCTTGTATCTCCTATCCTTAAACAAGATAAAAATTCTAAATTGTGTTCTTCTTATAGACCTATATCATTGCTAAATGCAGATTATAAAATGTTTATGTCTATCCTTGAAAAAAGATTAAATCTCATTATGCCAAGATTAATAAATGATGACTAGACTGATTTTATTTTGCATATAAAGGTTCAAGATAATATAATTACACTAAATGCATTAATTGATATAGCTAACAAATAAAAAAATAATTAACAATAATATGTTTAGATTTAGATAAAGCTTTTGATTCTATTACTTGGCCCTACTTGTTTAAAGCACTTAAAGAATATATTTTTTCTATAAAATTCATTAATTTAATAATAAGCTTCTATAGTAACTCATTTTTTTTCTGTTAAAATTAGTTTGTTTCTATATAGTTCCTTTAAAACCCTAAAGGCACTAAACAAGAATGCCCTTTGTCCCCTTTATTATTTGCTTATGCTATTGAGCCTTTTGCTAATTATATTAGGTCTAATAACGAAATTAATGGATTCACAATAGCTAGCAATTATAGTTGTAAAATTCAGTCATTTGCAGATATTTTGATAACTTGTGGAGACAATGAATCCTCACTTATGTTAGGTCTAATAAATAAATTAATGGATTCACAATAGTTAGCAATTATAGTTGTACAATTCAGTCATTTCCAGATATGTTGATAACTTGTTGAGACAATGAATCCTCACTAGAACATGTACTGATTTCTATAGATTTTGAAAAAGTTTCAGGCTTAAAATGTATTAATTCCAAAACTAACACTTTACTTATAAATAAAAAAATTACTAGATATCTAAAAAAACTTTAAGATATTTAAGTGGAATAATTTGCAAATTGATTACCTTGGGGGTAATTATTAAACCTTCTTTATAAAGGATTCAATTTTAACAAACTACAGTAATTTAATACTATCACTAAGGTAACTGATAAATTGAATAAATCCTTTTTCACAGAGGAAGATAAACTTGCTTTGAAAATACGGTAATCCTTCCAAAAATGTAGTTTGTTACACAACTGTTGATATTTCTTCCTTCTAAAAAAATTTAAAGAAGTTGAACACTATTCGCACCAAATTTCTATTGTTCCCTAAATATCTTTTGAATGGCATATTAAAAGTTGGCAAGATAGGGTCATATGTTTCCTAAATATCGAATTATATACTCAATCCACTATTCTGAATATAAATCATATAATCATGGTTAAACTCTTCATATAAATCTAATTGGAAATCCATCAGTGAAAGATTATTCGCCAGTAATAGATATGTTGTGGATTCTTACACTCATTTTCGAATAAATTATTTGTATTGGATTCTAAAGGATGTGTGCATGAATGATAGGAAAAATCCTAGTTCTTATCAATTTACAGACCATCCCCGGGATTCATGAACCTTGCGCCAGGCGCCAGCATAGCGTCGGCGTTATAACGCCAAATATGGCTGCTTAGCGATTCAGGTATGAATGAATTCCACGTGCACTACCGGCGTGCGCCGGACCGTCCTCGCCCCCGGCGTAGGTATGCAAAACACACTGTGTGCGGTATTGCACCATGCAAATGAGGGCAAATAGCGATCCACGGCGGCAGGCGTAAGCGTAGAACGGCAATGTAAACCAAAAACGGTTTACATTTACCCAAACATACCGGAGGAGTAACGGAAGGCTGTCAAAGTCAGGTATCATATAGGTGCAATATGCCAATGTGGAAAGGCACCGAGAATGTCCAAAGAAAATATGCACAAAATGTAAAAATGACATAAATGGCACGTACGTAGAAAGAACAGCAGACCCCCGGGATATGTGCACAGAAGTTGTAAAGCAATGAAATAATATGACAATGTCCGAAAAGAGCATTAGAACACAAATCAGCTGCACAGCCACCACACACCATAGTATGTATGTAAAGCTGCAACCCCAGCGCAATGGTTGTCAAGGAGTGGTGGCGGTGTCCGGCGCCGTAACCAGGTATTAGTAGTCAATTCCATGCAAATGAGGCAGATAATAATGAATCACAAAAATGGCGCCAGCGTAAGGATGGAGCAAATGGCGTAGCGGTACGACACCGAGGAGTGGCCTACACGAGATACATGTCAACCACACAGGGGTGTGCCACTGTAGGAGGAAGGATATTGGAGGACAGCAAATCTGGGCTGTACAATGCACATCACAGCATCAGGACTGGCGTGTTAGGAAATAGATGCGCTGACAGTACAGAATGCGCGTACAAATGCATGTGCACGAGGATGACTACGTTCCCGAAACCAGTCATGTGACGGCCTCACCGGCAACAACCAGGGATATAGGAAGGTAATGCGGAGAATACGAGGAAATGCGGAAGCAGTGTAAATGTATCCGTAACGAGCAATTAACACCAATCAATGCAGGAAGGGCAAACGCCGGCAGCTGATAAGTCTGCATGCAGACTCCTGCAGAACGGGAAAGGGGAGGCATATGAGAGCAAAGATAATAGGGGATGTAGTAGAAATGCAAAGAGCAAAGAACCGAAATAGCACAGCCAAGTACAGAGGTAGCATAACTGCAGCTGCAGATAAAATGCATCATATGCCATGTGCCTGCAGGATGCAGTAATGTAAGATGCCAGGCGAAGGCAATGCAGGCAACTGTAATGTAACACTACAGGCAGTACCGTTGCAGCTGCAAGCGTAAAACCACGGAAATAATCCATGGATAGGGCCGCACAGACACACCCAATGACTTCACCGGGTATACAGCACAACAGTAATAAATGTGAATGCGCAACACACAGCGATTTCCCAAACGCCGCACCGTAGGGTGTAAACAGACGGGAACTTTTAACATGTATATGCTGGGTGCCGCGTGGCCGTGATGCATAGGTATGTGGCAGAGACAGACGGAGTTGCGGAGGGTGGTGCCGACAACCACCGTAGGCCTCACAGGAGAAGGAGAGTGTGCAGAGCAAGGGTTATCTACCAGAGACTGCAAGACCTGGAGATAGTAGAGCTACAGGGTGGACAGGGACACGTTACAGCAAATAGTGGAGCTGTGCCGGCGCCTGAGAACAAGAGACAACAGAGGGGAGCCCATCCCAGTGGACACAAAGGTATGTGTGAGCTTGCGAATACTGGCTACAGGTACCTTTCAAAGGCCCACCGAGACATAATGGGCATCTCACAGGCATCAGCATCCAGGGTACTACACCAGTTCCTGGATGCCATGTTACCACATGCCCATGAGCACATAAAGTTCCCCACATCTCAGGAGGAGTTGGCTAGCAATATGCGCCGCTTCCACCGTGTGGCACAATACCCGGAGGTCCTGGGTGCGATAGACTGTACGCACATAGAAATCAAGTCACCACCTGGGGAGCAGGGTAGATGCTACATAAACCGCAAGGGATACCCCTCCATCAATTGCCAGGTCGTGTGCAATGCGCAGGGCATTATCATGGATGTGTGTGCTGGCAGCCCTGGAAGCTACCACGACTCCCATATCTGGCATGCCTCACAGCTGTATCAGGTATTCGCCAGTGGGGACATCACACAAGGTCACCTTGTGGGGGATGCTGGCTACGCACTGGAGCCGTGGTTGATGACACCCATCAGAAATGCACACACACACATGCAAGAACGCCATAATGAGGCACACGCACAAACGAGAATAATCATAGAGCGTGTGTTCGGGATCTTGAAATCACGGTTCCGGTGCTTGGATACATCCGTGGAGCCTTGCAGTACTCTCCAGGCACAAGTGCCCACATATTCATAGTATGTTGTATGCTACACAATATGATTCTGCGGAAACAGCTGCTGCAGGGACATAATGCCGAAGGGCCACCAAGCCCGCCACAACTGCCAGGGCAAGCACAGGCACAGGGCGTGCAGCGCCACGGACACACTGAGCCAGCCCCAGTAGGTAGACAGAGGCGTACCCAATATGCCTACGCCCTGGCAAAGAGGGAACGCATAGCACATACTTTGACAGTGTAGGCCCCATGGACTGACACCTCCTGACCTGCACACACAGTAAAATGGACGCCACACAAACATGTCCGCCCGTAATGTGTACCGTATGTGCGGACGTATGTGTGACTCCAACAAAGGCACCGCCAAACACTGCACACCCAATAGCCAGCAGAGCATGGAACGCCAACACCTCAACGCACGCCGGTTCAACAGCACACGGCGTAGCCATATGCTGCCACTATCGCCGCAAGTCGACCACACATGTACGCATGTGCATACACAGATACGGAAATACATATCAGTACACATGTAGAAATATATGTACGCATACACAGATAGAAAGTACAACAGGGTAATATGGAACCCAGGGATGCAAGTTCACAGATAAGTAAGACGCGAAATCACCACATATTAAACATAGTGACCGACAACCCGATCATCCTGGAGGGTGGGCAGGGCAGGTAACGCCAGCCATGGAAATGTTAACCTGCATCAATACATATCCGCGTGTCGGGATGGTCACCAGTCCACGGTACAGTAACGGGATATGTGTAGGGTCACCACCTGTCCCACGTTGTGAGGGACAGTCCACCTTTGGGCAGTTGTGTCCTGCAAAAACATTGACAAAATGGCAAATGTCCTGAGATTGTAGGACAAGACCATTTCCCAAAATTACTTTATTAGTTGCAGAAAACAGTTATTTTGTAGAAGAAACATCTAAATATGATAATAAACAGAATAAGCAACTGTAATGCTACAGCTTTGTATTCCGTCAAAAAAGTGAATCGCTGTCCTTTGTACTGGCCGTGGGTATGTGTTGGCATGCAAAATCTGACGTTTCTACTAAAAATGTCCCACTTTGGCCATTTGAAAAGGTGGCAACCCTACATATGTGCGTGTCATATCCATAGGACATGAGTGCGGAGATACACGCCGCCACCGGCGATGCGGCCAACGTAGGTATTGTGTTCAACCGTCGGTGCGAAAGCGGAAAGCATACCAGTGAAGTGTACGACATTATGAGGAACGTACCTCATTTGGGGTGTAAAACAGTTCATGTTCCTCGCAGTTCCTCCAAGTTCCACATTGAAAATGTCTCTCAAACATCCATTGTTAGGAATGTATATAAATGACATCCTGGTAAATAGAATGTACTCATAGTAAGTTAGTAAAGGTTCTTCACTGTAAGTAAATCAGCATATCATAATCAACCTATGACCTACTTAGCTGAAGTTGTCACTATGCCATTACTATGTGTTCCACATTATGCCCATGTGTTTCACATTACTACTGTGTGTGTTCCCCACTCCGGAAATAGAAGGTTGACAGCCATGGCGGCAATATGTGTATGTGTGAGGTGAGGTTGTCGTGTGTTCCGCTGTGTGTGTGTAATGTGTGTGCCAGTGTAAACTGTGTATGAAGGTGACATGTCACAGGCGGAGTGTAATAACAGGCGAGGCATACAGTACAGGAACCATAGGCGTATGTACAGCAGTACCCACAAAGTAGTACTGACATCTCCTCAGTGGCTATGCACGTGGCGACGTAAAATGATGCAAAGCGCAAATGTCCCAAAGTGTACCACAGGGCCATAGCAAACAGGAGATGCAAAGGACGCATGTACAAACCACGACCGTAGGTATGGCGGCCATAACGTAGACTCCACACGGTCCGTCGGCAACGCGTTACACAGCATCAGGCATGTACGGCGAAAATACGAATGTGCCATCCGGCACCGATCGTGAACACTTACGGTCCGGTAAATACCGGGGTGTGTTCCACGACCGTGACGTAAGCAAGCGGCACACGAATAGGAGGCTACCGGTAGCATACAGTCCGCCCCAAGTATAGGACCACAATCACCGTAACTATCAGCGACAAAATGCCAATGGATGGTAGGCACGGACGAACATCCGCAGATATATAACCGATGTGAAGGAGGAATACGTGCAGGAAGCACACATGCAGGCGATACCGACAGCAGACGACATCAACAAAACAAACATTCCCGGAACAACAGACAGGTAACCCGCAGCTCCCCAAGCAGGGATGGAGCACACACACAAGCATATCTGGTATGTATAAATGCAAGACTCACACCCCGTACCCGTCACCCACATCCGCAGATATACCCCATTGCACATATCAAAGGGATAACAGCTAAAACCGTAGCAAACACATACAGGCAGTGAATGACAGCGGCATACCCACAACAAGCTCCTGGGAAACACTAGCAGCGGCTCATGCATCCATGCATTCGCTATGTACAGGAAAATAACAGCCATGTAACACATTTGAATGCACAACACCATCGACAGACGCCGCCAGGACACGGGGACCCACATGTCAAACACAATACCATACCCAACACACACAATCCACGGCTAACACCACAGCGAAATGTACCCGACACCACACATAGCGGATGCAGTCACACAAACATGATACAATACATACCATCCTCACGAAGGTATTGCAAATAACCAACGGCCACACGAGGAAAGAACCATGGCCTAGTGCCGACGCATAACGAACGAAAGGAAGGGGGATCACCGCTGATATGCGCATAAGTACACACCGAGGAACAGCTATTGGCCTGATTAACCCACATGCATCAGGCGGCGAATATAAGGAAGACTCCCTGGATATTCAAACCGTATGTTCATACCGAACTCATACAAACTAGAGAAAGAGAAACAAGGGAATAGAGACGAACTCAGAACAAAAGGCCGGAAAGGTATGTCGAACCCACGACATGTACTGGTGTGTAACGCACGATACGTATGACGAATCTGTACAGTATGTGAACAGTGTGTGTAGGTAAAGATACCTGTCCATCAGGCAGAGAGAGGCGAAGGTTGGATATGTAATGCTAAAACGCGCATCAAACCAACAACAGTGGTCAACGTGTGCACAGCTGTGGGACAACATGTAAACACCGGGATAACCCCAGGGCCGGCTTGCCACCCTTTCAAAAGGCCAAAGTGGGAAATCGTCGGGACACACTTCAGATGTTACAGGTGGACACATACCCATGGTCAGTACAAAGGTTAGAACTCTACTCTTTTGCATAAAGAAAAGTGTAGTCTTGTAGCAGTTCAGTTGCTTATTGTGTGTCTTGTAACAGTTAGGAATGTACATACATAAATAAGTATGTTATGCAACTCTTACATAAGAATGGGATATAGTGATGTCCCACAATCTCAGGACATTTGCCATTTGTGATAAATTTTGTCAGGACACAACTGCCCAAGGAGGGACTGTCCCTTGCAAAGTGGCACAGGTGGTAACCCTACCCCAGGTCTGCCATAGGGGTTGCAAACACAGAACAATGCCACCACCCACGCCGATGCTGGCAGTGGATATCCAACACTGAAGTGCCACAGCAGGGGATAGGACATTTATGTATAGTGTCACAGCACACATGTGCATGGGCATATACCGTCGATGTCATACGGAATGCGCACGACGTGCACCTATCCCACGCAGTAGGGGCGACTATGTCAATTATGTGTAATGCAAAGCTGGCATGATGGATATGTTCACAAATCATAGACAGTATCACAGGCATAGCATGCATGATGGAGCGATGGGCTAATGTTATATACATACACAAGATATGTATGGCCTGCACATATGGGACAATGTAGTAGCAGAATAGGTACCGAAATGGAGGTAACAGCAAGTGACCATGTCCAAACGTTCCATAGCAGGTGCAATGTGTGCCACAATGATGTCCAGCAGGGCCGTGTGTAAACACATGTGCAATGTACACAGTACTGACACCCCCCCCCATGGTAGTGTCCACTGAACGGCAGAACTGGATGTCAACTGTCATGTCTATACAGCACGTCCGCTGTGGTGGTACCATGGGTCTGTGTCACCCTACCAGCAAGGCAGCTATCACATGACTAGTGACACAGTGTGCCCCTGTGGGATGTGCACAGGACCTATGTCCCACAGCATGGTGTGTGTCCAGTCTGTGGATGTCACACAGACGCCTGGCTGAGCAACGTGGCATGTGTGCACACATGCAGGACTGCTCCCCCCCTGCCCACACCAAACGCCATGTAGGAGTACTACATGCATCAGTACTGTGGAGAACATGGCCCATGGCAGAGTACATTACACCCCTGTGTTAGTGGCATGCAGGTGAGCACAGATGTGTTACATGACTGTCATTTGCATATGTAAACTGTCTGAGCTGGGTAGAGAGCACAGCATGACTATACTGAGACATGTAACGTTGTATCCATTGTGTAAGGTACACCACACATGTGTTATTGTAACATGGCCTGCGTGTACATGTGTGTATGGCACAGGTACAAGGGCACCCAAGGTATCAGCTAGACATACGGTCCAGAAATGTGTAGTCCTGCACATGTGTACCCACGCTATGGTGTAATATGGCAACCACAGCACCATGTGGGCCATGTGTGTACATCAACCATGTACAACGTGATATGCCTGTATAGGGACAGTATCCATGTGATACACACCGCATGACTGTCAGTATGCAAAGGTGATGTGTATGCACTATGTGTGATGTAACTGATGCAATGATATCTACATGATATATCTGCCACACTGACACCTGTATGGGTGTCAGCAACATGAGTAGGATGAGCTAGAATGCTGCCAGGTATGTAGAAGTGGTATATGTAGGCATGTACAGTACTGTGTGACAGCAGGTAGTGTACGATGCAAATACTGAGCATGAGGGGCCACATGTCTGAGGAACGTGCAATGCCACACGTCCCTGAAATGTTGTAGTCAGCATGATATGCCTGCACCACTGTGTGAACTGTACAGAAGGCACATGGCGTAACATGCCGATACATAGGGTACGATGTGATGCTGGATGTGTACACTGTCAATAGCATAAAGTGGAATGGTGCTGAAGGGCAAAGAGCGGATCATGTCTGATGTGATACCCTCTGTACCACCCCAACCACCCATGCAATAATATGACAGGTGGCCAGCATGGGATGTGGTGTGCTGTGGTGCACAGAAGCCCAACAAGGGTGCCAGGAAAGGCATGCAGGTAGTCAATGAGTGTGTGAAGCATGTATGTCAAGATGTGGCCCAGTGCCATACTGAATGGCCCAGTCATGGGTGTAGAGATGCAGCCCCATACGTGCAATGCAGTACCATCCATGTGTAGTGTGATAGATGTGGTAGTGTGGTGGTCAGGGTGCACAACGACATGAATGGGCTAGCAGTCACTGACGTGTGCTGCTGCAGAGACATGTAACAGCCAGGTTGGCGGATACAACAACTACGGCGGTTGGAGGTGACATTGGGACTGTGTTCCCAGACATAACATGTGCATGCCAGTACTATGTATGTGTCCACAGGGTTAATACAATGTCCAGCCAAGGATTGGAACCCTGTAGTGAGTGAGAGTGTGTATTGTTGGTAGGTACCCCATTGGCAGGCAGGATGCCAGCAACATCTGTGTCGTCAATGCCTGCATGACCGTGGTATGCTGCATTGAATGTGGATGTAGTCAAACAGCAGAGACATACCACCACACTGCGTGAGGGCCCACACTGCAATGTCTGGCAGTCATGTGTAGGTAGCTAGCTGTGGAGTATGTCATGCACCAGCAGGACACACCATGACTGTCAAGTGACACACAACACACAGGTGAACAAAACTACCGTGCAACAGCCTGCACATGTGCCCATACAGCACGTGTGCATGGAACAGGAATACCACTGTGGCGTCTGTGAAAATGCCAGCACCACCATGTCTCAGTGTGGAATAGCATGGTCCCTACCAGTGTGTAAATGTAGCAGAAGTGCACTGTGATCACTGTTGGCATAGGCACATAGACTGTCCATCGGACGCGGTGCCATGCCCTCAACTACCTCTGTCAGTGGATGTCAGTAATACCGGCTGTAGTGTGTATGTACCATGCATGCTGCTATGGTTGTGTGCTTAGGGTGTGGCTAGCAGGGATGGTAAGCATGGATGTTCAGCAAACAGAGGGGGGAGGTGTGTAGGCCTAGCATACAGACACATGGAGGTTTGGTGCATGCTGATGGTAGTGTAGGTATGGTATGTGTCGTGTAATGTGTCACCCAGCTATGCGTACTGCATGGCCAAGCATGTGTGGGTACGTGGGAGTCCATACTAGGGAAGGTCGTGTTGCTGGCAATACATAGCAGTAGCAACTGTCCCAGGTGCAATGTACAGCATGCCAACCCGACTGGCATGTAACCTGTGGTGTACAGTGTCTGCACTGTCGCGTGTCACAATGTGCGTAGTGGCCACAAACATGGGTATCTGAACATGGACTACCTATGATGCAATGTGTCATGGGAAAATACAGTATGTGTGTAAATCACGGTGTGGTGTGGGAACCACCCACCTGTGTGTGTTGCAGTCCAGGTATGTGACTGGGAGGTATGATCTGTGTGCAATCTGGACTGGCAGGTGTGCCGTGTAGGGCATGGAGGCAGGTCCCAGGCACCGTAGATAAATGACATGTGTGCTGTACTGTGTGTGCAGTGCTAGTGTACAGCACAGTGGAGGGTGTAAGCATTGTCACACATCACTGCATGCTGTGCCTACCTGTGACAGCCCTGCCAGAGACAGACATGTGACACCGCTGCACAGGCAGCATAGCATGAGAAGATGTACATGTGGGCTGCACACCTTAGCCAGATGTCCACACGTCATGTGTGCCACGGTAGTGTGGTTCAACACGACTATCAGACTGGACAAACAGCACATGCCTGCATAACAACAGTATGACCATAGTCAACAGTCCCAGTGACAGAGTAGGCCAATGTAGACTATCCCTGCATGCAGACCAGTGGCTACTGGACACCTGGCTAGACACACACCTGGACGGTTAATTCACCATTGAGCCATCACATGTCCACGGCCATGTGGGCCGTGCAATGTCATCACAGGGTGGTCACAATAGCAGGTGGCAAGGCAGACACGGTGTACCAGGTGATGTGTCATGTGTGCATATGTTGAGTAGCACAGCCATTCACATGTCTGCAACATACTGGTGCCGCGATGTATACTGTTACATGATGAATGGAACTGCACTGTCACCCACTACAGGGCCAGCTGGCACAGGTGTGGTGTGACTGGTGTAACCCATGTTTGCACAGGATACACACTGCTGTTGTAGGCAGCCATGCTGGTGGCCACCAGTGATATATGCAGTGGTCATACAAACATACCGCATACACAGTGTTCAGGCAGGAATGTCAATTGTCGTGGACGATGTGCTGCTATGTGAATGTGGGTGTTTGTTGTGAATGTCACACATCCAGAAGACACCATCTGGTGCAGTCATGGTTGTCAACACCGGTACACACATCCACAGCAGTCAGAACCCAGTCCCGACAATGTGTGTCAGTCACCCTTGTACCGTGTGACATATGTGCACATGGCGGAACACCTCCCACTGTCATCTAAGCTGGCTACATGATGGCTGGAATGTGCTGTAGAAATGTACAATGCTGGTAGCCCAATGAAGTACCTGGAATCAGACACAGTACACTATGTCAGCCATGTAAACCATGCACAACAATGACTGCCCAACAGACACAAACAATGCATTGACACATGGAACATGTGCTCATGACAACCCCCACTGAGGTATGTTGCACATATAGATGTACAATTGTCATCTATGGCCATAGCATGGATGCAGACACACATACTCCACAGGTAGTACCATGTGATGTAGGTAGGGGGCATTGCTTGTGTATATGTCACAGTAGATGTACACAGACATGTCCTGCATAGCCGTCATGTAGGAGTAGCTGTGGTATGTCACTACTGGACATGCCCATACAGATTACCATGTCCCACAGGAGATGTGTTAGGTGTGTACCACATGTGATATGCTGACAACAATCTGCGATGTGTATGGCTGCCGGTGTACCTGTGTGACAATGTCTGTGATGGGTGCAAAGGCACATAGTATCGTATTGTATGCACACAAGCCCCACATAGCTGCATAGCCTGAACATACAGTACAAGGAGTGTGTGGGATGATAGCAACCCACAGGTGGAGATGGGTATGGACGGCAGCCCACAACCACATGTGTGTGTACGGTGTTCACGTCCACGACACATGAGCATCTGAGAGGCTAGCGTCACAGTTGTACAGGGTCGCATGTACATATGTTCAGCAACATCCCTGTATGTCCCACCACTGGCCTGTGGACCGATGGACAACAACCAAATGTGCAGGTATGAGATGTGCACAGCACATCACAGATGCCTACCGTAGAACAGGCCTACCATGTAGACATGTGCACAGTAGGTCTGCGCCACCTGCAGTCAAACACGTTAGGTGCCAAACCACACCAATAGTCCGCCCAATGACACAGATGGGCGTGCATGCCTCTGTGTATGTATGTCTGTGAATGGCTCCGGCATAGCAATATAGCCGTGTCACCATTGTGAACAACAATATGAATGGGTTGTATGTGTGAGGGGTGCATCATATGTGCATGGTCAGATCGACGATACCATCAGTGGGCCTGCTATGTGAACATCCATGTCCCCATACATGGATACCTCTGCTGAGGCCAACACCACATTCACACAGGGAGGGATGGCGGTGTGTAGTGCAGCAGCAGACATGTGGGTGGCAGCGGGCAATGTATGTACACATATGTGTTACCCACATCAGTTCAGGCAGATATCCATGTGCATGGGATAGCGGTGTGTGTACACATACAGCACTGTGTCGATCAACATCCCAGCACATAGCACCTGCCAGGGCTACAGTGTATGCATGGATGTGTGATACCTGCATGCACCACACACACCCTCAACAAGCAGCGTACAGCATACCTCGCTGGAGGACAGTGTCCACACCATGGTGATAAACATGTTGAATGTCCATATTCACACAGCTATGACAAAAGCAATGGACAGCCACCCTGCCAATACCGTCAGCCCCTGGGTGGGTCACACCCATTGCCATGTATGTGGCATACCCTGCCATATCATGCAGAGATGACCAGCAAGGCTGCATGAGCTATCACAGTCCCACATGGTGCAATGGACAAAAGGCACTCTCACTATCAACCATACACAGTAGTAATGTGGTGGCGATGCACCCTGTCATGTTACAGGTGCTGTGTGATGCTCTGCACAATGTGTGCGTGTACATGCTATGCATGGCCTTTCCTGCTAATGTGTCATGGTTACACATTGCTCCATGTCTATCACACGTAACACAGGTGAGCTTGGGCAAGTTGTCCAGCACCGGTACAGTGCTGTGTGGAAGTACATGGCACAACACATGCATGTGCAGGTGTCCATGTGTATGTGTACAGTGCCGCTGCTGACGTTCACAATGGACACAGGCGTGATGTGTACTGACATATACACAGCGTACAGGTGAACAGTAGCACAGACGCGACATGGGGACATATGCCAACTGATATGGACATAGGTGCAGCCAGGTACACATGTCCATGGCAGGCTAACATCTACATGGTGCGTGCACAGTGTGATGGGGTGGCACACAGATATGATGTGACACCCAGTGCTCAATGGTGTGAAGCCACAACATCGGCTGTGTCACCGCCACGATGCCCTTCACAGATCACTGTGCAGATGTCGTACATGTCATAGCAATGTATTTCCAACAGTATGCCAGCACAGCAGTGTGAATGTGACCTGCCACCATCATTATGTCTTCCAGATAATGCCACGGCGGCTTCCACCATTTAGCCGACAGGAGGAGGAGGTCATCATACCATACCTCCAGAGTAACTACAACGCCCTGTTTAGCCATGTGCCACAGCAGGCACAAGAACGGCAGGAGATGTGGGAGGAGTTGTGCAGGAGGGTGAACAGCGTGGGCGGAACCAACCGCAGCTACCAACAAATCCGCAGGCACTGCACAGACCTGATCCGGCATGCAAGACAGCGTGCTGCTGCAATCGCCAGGCAACAACGTGGGACAGGTGGTGGGCCACCAACACAGCCCCCACTCACAGCTACGGAGGAGCTCCTGGCCAGTCTGGGGACACCCACGGAACAACACGCAGAACCACTTGCGTCCATCGTGGAGGTGGGTGTCTCCCGAGCTATGAGCCTGGAGCCGCATGGTAAGTCAGTGTTGCATGTTTGTATGATAGGCGACGTGGGTGTGGGTGTCATAGTACAACACATGATATAGCAATACATGCCAGGTATATGGCCACACAAGATGCAAACCATTGTATGCTATGTTGTGTTAGCAGACATGTGCATAGCACATGCAACCACACACATGCATGATGTGTCATGCACAGTGCTGACCGTGGAGATAGTAATGGCTAATGTGTATACCTTTGTGTAATGCCTTTACAGGTACGTCTGGCCAAGGACAAGGGTCTGTTGCAGGTAAGTCTGTTGCCAGTCAAACGCATGTTCTGCTGTATTGATATTCCCCATGTGTCTAGGCATGACATGCTCACCTGTGTGTGCCCCCGTCACGGTATACAGCTCGCACCACCGACATACACACCACCCATGTACAGTAGATACACCCGTTACCGTAGAGTGGTATGACACCACACAACCAATTGGTGTGTTACGTGCATTCAGCTATGCATACAATGGTGTAGGTGTTACACAATGGCTGCATGTGTAGTATGCATTGGTATGCCAGTGCAGTATGGACACAGTACCACAGAGTGAGCTGTGATCTGGCCAGAGCACAGGTGTTACCAATGTGACCCATGCCCCTGCATTAAAAGTAGATGATCTAGAGAATAGATCTCGAAGAAATAATATAAGAATATTTGGCTTACCCGAAGGTATTGAAGGATCAGATAAGGTGAAATTTCTATCTTCTTGGCTGCCTCAAATTTTGGAATTACCAGAGGCTCTCTCATATGGTGTCGAAAGGGTGCATAGATCCTTAGCAATGTCTAAAAATAACAAGTCCAATTTTACTAGATCTGTAATTGTAAAATTTCTTTCTTCACATGACAAAGAACTGGTATTAAAAACATCTTGAGCAAAATCACCAATCAAAATAAAAGACAAAAATCATTAGATTTGATAATGATTATTCCCCAGCTGTAATCTCTAAAAGAAAATTATTTTTACCTTTATTCAAAGAACTTAAGAAACATCAAATTAAAGCCAGCCTTTTATTTCCAG
Organism: Protopterus annectens; assembly: GCF_019279795.1. NCBI lineage: Eukaryota > Metazoa > Chordata > Ceratodontiformes > Protopteridae > Protopterus > Protopterus annectens. The sequence continues at coordinate 828,853,179 of NC_056727.1, read as the reverse complement.
CAAAACTAAAAATCTTTTTTCAAGATGGTCAAAAAACCTTTGAAGACTTGGATACTGCAATTTTATTTATTAAAAACAATAAAATAATAGAAAGAATTGAAGATATGGAATGGGCTTCCACTAGTCTCAAAAGAAACGCTGAGAGCAACACTTGGAAAACATTTGATTCTAAAAAGAAGCTAAAGAAATGACTTATACACATAAGGTCATTTAAACTTTTTGGTTTTGGGATACTTAACTTTGGATGATAATCTTTTTGAATATAAGTTTCTAGTTACAAAGACCCTATAAATCGAGGAAATGAATCTGGATTTACAGGTGAGCTATTTAATTTTGTTATTGTAACGTGTTGTTGTTTTGTTTTATTATTTTCTCTATGTCTTTTAATGATATCTTGCTCATAAAAAATGGTTGTGGTAATGTAACGTATCTTGTTTGGCTTATTGGTTTTGTACTAACAGTCTATAGTATACATCTAGTGTTTTCTTTGTTCTCATGATTTGGTCATATTATTCTGTCAGTTGCCTATAGAGGGGTTTCCTCTGCAGGTGTTATCTTTATTTGAAACCATACTACTTCATGGATGCCGTGTAGTGGTGGTTAGATATGCTCCGATGCCTAATGTGCATTGAAAAGGGGTAAGGCGGCATCGTGGAGAATGGCTGTATGTGTTTTATTTTCTTTTTTTGCTGGTGATTTGGTGTTGTTGGTTTGGGAATGGTTATGCACTTTTTTGGACTTGTTTGTATGTCAGTCGAGTGCTGGTTGCTTCTCTGGTTGATGTGTTAGTTGCCTGCCCATATGCGGATGGTGAAGTGTTCTTTGGGTTCGATATATAAAGTGGCATGAAAAGTAGTGTTTCAGGAATATGTTGGTATTGATTTCTTGTGTTTATGCTTGGTAAGGACAGCCGGTTGCTAGCTAGGATTTCTTTGTATTTATTGTTTTAATGTAGTTGGGAAAAACTGGGATGGTGACTAATATGGTGGCTGGTTCTGTTGGCGATAGTTGTGTGCTTTGACTATTTTCATCTGAATGGCTTGCTCGTGGTGTTAAGCTCTCGAGTAGCAGTTGTTTTAAAAATGAAAGAGAAAATCCTTTGAAAAGCGTTACCATTAGTTTCCCACTTCACATCCAAAAATTATCATTTGGATTGAGCTCGAGAGGTTCAGTTGTTACGAATGACCCTGCCAGATAAGCTTCGCTCACATAAATAAATGTCCAGCTTTGACATTTGACCTTGGACTCTGTCTGTTCTCGTAGACTTGGAACTTTGAGATGCTGGCAAGATATGGGTGAAACAGCTGATTCCCAAATTCAAGACAGTAACAAGATACTTAATTTTATTAATACTTTCTGTTCCTGTCATTCTCTTTGCCACTAGGTATGTTCTGTTTATGTCATTTACAAAAAGACATTGTGAATATAATTCATTAATCATCTTTAAGAATTTAATAAATAATATTTAGATGTTTTCAAAAAACATGTTTTTATATTTAGGATCCTGTATGCTTGCAATAGCAGTAAAATGCATAAAATATGACTTAGTTGGCATCAGTTCAATTAGCAGCTCAGACACAAGAAGACCCAGGTAAGGGAAGTAGAAGTAATTGGCTGGTGTGGGCTTATTTATCCTGGGGATGTAAAGAATGGTGGTGTCAATTAGTTTGTTACCAC